>NC_136623.1:36231201-36381201 GCF_933228915.1 Telmatherina bonti | reverse complement strand
TCTTTAACTAAATAAAGCAAAGACTTGTTTGTTTCCCAGATAGATTCTTCCATAAGATCCCCGAGGAGCCTGCTTGCCTCTTTTAACAAGCCCTCAGTAAATAACCTCGGTGTAATTATGGACCCTGCACCTTCTCTAGATGCTCACATAAAATTGCTTGTTCATTCCTGTTTTTATCATTTGAAGAGATGATTGTTCATGCCTTCCCTGTGGAACTCCCTTCGTTTCAACTTGATATCGGTGAAGTCAGTGACCCCTTTAAAAAGCAACTAAAACATCTTTTTATTCATTTTTTTTTACTTAGTTCTATTTGTTTTTTGTTTGATTGTAAAGCACTTTGTGATTCTTATCTTTAAGGGTGCTATGTAAATAAATATTTACTTACTTAAAATTGGAATAGTGATAATAACAAAGTTCATTTATTATTCCAGTTTAACCTTGGTATAAGTAGTAAAAAAAAAAAAAAAAAAGGTAGGTTCTGTTTTTCTTTGAAAATTTAAGACATTTCTTTTTGCTTTTTTTCCTGAACCTTTTATTGGTCCACCCAAAAAACTCCCTTTATTGATCAAATATAATAATATGAATTCAACTTTGAATACAATTGGTATTTATTCTCCAACATGAGAGAATGAAAGTCTGACTTCTATCCAGAAAACCTGTCGTAGAATTCCAGCTTTCATCAAACAAAATGAGTTTCCTGTTCAGTTAAGTAAGTCCCTCTCTGTAGCAACTAATAATAATGATAACAATAACCTGGATATCCTAACTTGTCCAGCAGTAGCAGTAACTGACATTTGAGGGGAAAACTGCTAAACAAAAAAACAAAAAGCAGGTGGAGTGGAGGTTAAGTGCAGACCCCCCAGCAACAGTACAAGAGCAATGTTAAGCCATGGTGTACCCATAGCTCCCACAATGCAATGCTACCAGCAGTCTGTCTCTCAGAACCTCCTGGGTTGGGTATTCTGGAAGTTTCAACATGTTGATACTGTTGATGAAGAGATTGGGTAGGGGGTTGGGGAGAGGTAAAACACTGATCAGAACCACCGACATGCAACTGAGACAGGAATCCATGTTGTGTGATTTTATTTGTCTTATCATTTCAGTCATTTATGTAAAATGAGTTCATGATGAGCTGTGAAGATGTGGCTTGACAGCTGAGTGTAGCCGCCACATGATATTTACATGACTGTAAACAGAAAGTGCAACCGTAGGAGTGGATGCTGCAGAATTCTGCAGGTGTGAAACCTGCATCGGGTTTTGTGACACTTGTAAAATAAATTGTTTTGCTTTAAGTTTGTTAATTTTTAATCTGATTGATTGATTAATCATTCAGGCCTGTGTACAGAGCAGTAGATGTAGTTATTTTATTGGGTCTGTGTGTTTCATTTTACTTTTCTAAAAATGGCTGGAGGGAGGATGTGAGACTGCATAAACATGAGTTCACAGCACCATTGAGCATCGCTGCATCATGCAACATGCCCTGACTTGGAGCCTAATGACCTGTTAGCTAAGATTTACTTTCAGGCAATACATTTTATTTGTAAACACGGAATGAAAAACTGAAGAGCTGTATAATCATCACAGGTCTTAATTTAAAAGAAGTTTAAAATGGTTAAGTTCAGCTGTGATGGAGACATTAACAGATGGTAAGTCTACAAAGACAAACCTTTATTCGTGATTAATAATTCAAACCATCCACTATTACAATAACGTGGTTCCTTCATTGATCTGAACATCTTTCCATCAGTTAGTAGCAAAGAAAACCAAACGCTCATTTTGTTGTTTTGTCTTTTGATTTTCTGATAGTGATCTGTTAGAAAGTGACATTTAATCGCCATCGACATATCCGTGAACATCCACCATCAGCTTTGATCTGATGGTTCCATTTGGGACATCATAAGGGACACAGTCAGAAAAAACCTGGATCTGGACTTTATCTGAAACTCTTAACACAAACTGATCATCATCAATGCAATCAATCTGAGCATCAGTGCAAAGCACCATTCTGCCTGACGATACTCTTTGTGATGACAAATCCCACCAGAAGCTTCTTTAATGTAATATTTGGGAATTAAACCATCAACTCAATTCATATTAAACAGCAGTCAGTGTCCATAGATGGAGGACGCTGTGGTCCAATTAAAAACTATCAACCGCGCTGTTCAGTATCTGCAGAAACCAGTAAAAACTAAAACATTATTTCACACTTAGTTTTCATTTGTCTATCATATTTAAATCTGGTTTTATCAGAAGGAGTGTCCTCGACACTGCGAACACAGAACAGGGTCGACTTATGGGTTATGTGGCGTCTCTGATAACATAAATAAAGCTGCCAGTTATTTCAGTTGTTTTTTGTTTATTTCATTTTTGTTTTGACAACAAACCAGAAAATATCTGATTTTCTATTTTGGTTTTTGGAAACAAACAGGTTGTTTTACTGTGTTCTCATTCATTGTTGAAATTGAATGTGTCCATGGACAGTTTTCCACAGGCCTGGGTAGAGTTTTAGATCAAATCTGAGTCAGCAGAACAAAAAAAAAAAAAAGAGTTACATCCTCAAATGTTCAGCTGGGATGTTTTCTGGATGGTTTTAACAGCAACAAACAAACTTACCTGAAAATTTCTACTGTTACTGTTGTTTGTTATTGCAGAAAATATATATAATCATAAAAGAAAGTTGTTTAGAATAAATAAATGCAATGTTTCACTCTATAAAAACCTAAATTAAAGCACTAATTACCAGGTACTGGAGGTGGGCAACAGGTTAGAGGTGTATGGTACTGCGGCAATGGTAAACTTCTGTAAGCCACTGCCCCCCATCAGATAGGCAAAGCCACCGTGAGGAACCCTAGAACTGATATTTGATAGATCAGAAGTTTAGATGTAGTCCATTCAAAAAGACAGACTGAATTATTTTCAGTAGACAAACCTTCCAGTGACAAACTGAAGCAGTAGAACACGTTCTTCTTGGGTCAGCCTCCTCACCACCTCCCAGAACCACTGCAAGAGTTATGTCTACATTACCATACAGTGAAGAACTCACACTTTAACAAAGATTTAGGAATAATACTGAGTCAAAATATCTTAAAATAAAATATCTTAAAATAAAAAAAAAGAAAAACAAATCTCTGAGAGAGATAAGAACTTTCTTCACCTGTGCAAAGTAAGACAGTTAAACAACAGAACAAGTCATTTCAATGGAAACGTGTTCAGAGAATCTTATCCAATAATATCATTGACTATTAATGTGATGCCTTAACAACCTGTAAACATCTGCGCTCTACAAATCCAGTTAGTTCGGTGAAGAAGATGAGCCCACCTGGATGACAGGCTCCTGTGGGTCATAGCCACTGGTGTACTCGGTATTCATGCACCAGTCTTCCACATCAATCTCTGGCATCCCCGACAGCAGGAGCTCCTGGAACAACACAGACAACACATATACAAATATACACATGCACACTGATTGATTGATTGATTGATTGATTGATGAACTGAGACATTGTATTATGTGATGGGGAATATGAGCCTGTTATGAATCTGATGCAGCAACACTCCTGTAAAAACTTCAAACCAGAGCAACAAAAAGCTAGAAAAACAACTGGAGGAGCATTGGACAACTACTTAGGTTAACTGAAAAGATGTCAGTAACATGACTGGGTATAAAAAGAGCATTTCAGAGGAGCAGAGTCTCTCAGATGGAGAAATGGGCAGAACGTCACCAATCTAAAACCGAGTTTAAAAACTGTGGAATATAATTGGAAAAGTGTCAATGTAAAATTGCAGACTTTGAAGATCCGATCAAATACAGCGCATGTTGTCATAATAAGATTCAGAGAACTAGGAAGGAATCCCTATGTGCATGGGACAAGTCAAAATCTGGTGGCTAAATGCTGGTGATCTTGGGATCCTCAGACATGACTGGATTAAAGCCAGACATCATTCTCCTGGAAATTCCTGCATGGACTCGGGAGGACTTCCAGAAATTACTGTCTACAGACACAGTTCACCCTGAAATCCATAAATGCGGGATAAAGTGCCATCATGCAAAAAAAAAGAAGCTATATGTGAAGAGGATCCAGAAACACGCCGTCTTCTCTGGAGCAAAGCTCATTTAAAATGTTCTGAGTGGAAACCTGGATGAAGATGTGGAATAGTTTGTGGACAGCATGGACGGCGTGTCCTGCGGACTAAAGAGGAGAGGGAGCATCCAGCTTGTTATCAGCCTGCATCTCTGATGGGAGGGGGGTGCATTAGTGCCGATGGCGTGGGCAGCTTCCACATCTGGGAAGCTCCATCAATGCTGGAAAAGTATCATCCAAAGTAACAGCAGATTTGCGGATTTCAGCAAGACCATGCTGAACCACATCCTGCATCCATCACAGTAGCATGGTGGAACAGGAGAACTGGTCCAGCTGCAGTCCAGACGTTTCAACAATACAAAACATCTGGAGCATCATGGAAGCAAAAATCCAGCAACCAGTGTACTGGAGTGTGGAGCAGCTAGAATCCTGCATCAGACTAGAACGGGGCAGCATTCCTTTTCTAAAACACCAGCAACTGGTCTCCTCACTTCCCAGATGTTTACATTACACTAGAACTATTTACAGAAGTGTTTCTGCATCAGATTCATAATCAGCTCATATTTTTCATTGAATAATAAATTGTCACAGTTTCATCATCTGATATGCTGTTTATCTTCTACTGGGAAGGAAATGTGGGTTGATGAGATTCAGAAATCATTGATATCTGGTTTCATTTATATTTTATACAGAGACCTGACTTCTTGAATTGACTTGGAAAACAATTATGAAAAAGAAATGCCCAAATGAATTATAATTGTAAAAATATTACATGTTTCTTTTTGATGTTAATTGTTTCTATTGTGCAGACAACTGGGAAATTCCCAACACATAATTCTCGGATCCAAACAGTGATCTAGATCACCACCAAAATGAAATCAATTCTTACTTTTCACATTTCCAACAACTCCTGAACATGTAAATCCATCTTGAACTTTTTTAATTATCTTGAATACAAACAGACATACAGATAAACGCCAGTAAAAACATAACCTCCTTGGCGGATGTATCAAAACGTTTTAAATGTTGAAATACAAACTCTAAAAAAATCAGCTTAGCATTATTAACCGTTAGGTCTTTAGCAGGCAAAACACTTTTGAAAGAACGATTTTATTACTGAGCACAGCCTTGATTTTGTGTTTTAAACTGAAACTTGGTTAAACTAAAATAACAGTGCAGCTGTTTTTATCGAGTCAACCCCTCCTGGGCTGGCCCTGACCAAGGCCCCCATGACCTTCCTCGCTTACACACTGGTATACACACACACATACCTACAGACATACACATCCACATCTTAACCCATACAAGCCCACCCTCCAAAATCATCCTCCAGATGCCTACATCCCACCTATACCCCGACACCCACCCACACCCCTGTCACTCAAAAATCCCCCAACCCCAAGCCCTGATCCCGGCCCCTCTCCTCCCTCTATTCTGTCTCCCCTAAGACATCCCTCCACAACCCCCTCACCTCTCATCCCTTCTGAACCACTACCCCTCCACCCACACATATACACTTACCACTATTACCACTCAAATACTGTTATACACACACCCCTATCCCCCACGTGTCTACACTCCCCGATACCCCACCATACATGCACCACACACTCCCCCATACACATACTCCTATCCTGCCACGTACTTATGCACCATCACACTCCCCTATACACACACCCCTAAATGCCCATACACTCATGCTCCACCACACTCCCTTATACACCCCCCCTTCACATGGCTCCCCACCCTCCCCCATACAAACCCCCTGTCTCAGCTATACTTATGCACCGCCAAGCCTCCCCGTACACACATTCCTACCCCCCCCTTACACACTCATGGACCATCACACTCCCCATATACAAACCCCTAACCTCCTCCGCACATATGGACCCCTACCCTCCCCCATGCATACAGCCCTACCCGCTGCACACATACATCACCCTCCCCACACATACACCCTTACCATCAATCTGCATGCACCACCACGCCCAACCACATTCATGCACCGCTACACATCCCTGACGCCCCCCCCACCCACCCCCACCGTACACACACCACACACACACACACACACACCCAAACATCCACATACAGACCCTCACATCCACATGCACACACGCACGCTGAAAGCACCCACTCCCTTGGTCCCGGGGCCATAACCAAGCATCAGGGGACGGGCACAGGGACCACAGCAGAGGCAAATCCAGGCCAGCCCAGCCAGCGCAAGCAGACCCTCCTCACCAGGGACAGTGCCCGGGGTTGTCCCTGGTGTACTCTATTTAGTCATTAGGCCAACATTCAATCATGCAGCAGTCATCAGGCAACTTCGGAAGGATATTGGTTGCACTCAGAGAAAAGGGGGCTGAATACTTTTGCACACTGCACTTTTCAGTTTTTCATTGAAAAAAAAAATCGAGTAATTTTCATTGCACTTCCCAGTTGTGTGATACTTTGAGTTGGTCTTTCACATAAAATTCCAATAAAATATATTTAAGTTTGTGGCATGTAATGTGTCAAAATGTGGAAATGATCAAGGGGTATAAATACTTTTGCAAGCCACTGTAAGATCCCTGTTCAATGGAGGTAATCACAAACCAGGTCTTTTTGTTCATGCCTTCCCTGTCAAAGGGTTCAGTCAATGAGCTGGTCACTAGTAAAATGTCAGATATTATGGATGCTGTTGCTCCCACTAAGGTGCAGGTTGTCTCTTAAAAGAAAAATTTTCCATGAAGAAATTCTACACTGATAAAAAAAAAGAAGAAGAAAAAAGTATCGGAAAGCCGAGCACATAGGGAGGAAAACAAATCCTGTGTCTGTGGGGGGAGGGGACCTCTGTTCCTTGTGTTTCCCCCTCTCCCTGCAACATTGAGATTGGTGGACAACTGGGACTGTTGTTTTAACAACCGGTGGAACCCATCAGCTAGAGAGATCCCCACAGCAGCTATTGAGATAAGACCTTGATGGTGTGGCAGCATGGCAGGAGCATGGACAACCAGCGATGGAGGAACTGAAAGTCCTGAGTTCACAATACGGAAGGGAAGAAACAAATCTGATGATTGGTGTGAATGAGCTGTAACAGGAGATGAACAGTCGCTGAGTATTACGTTTGGTTTTTTGAAAGCTCTCCAGACTCCTTGATTCAAGGGATCAAGGAAAACGGACACAGCAGGGGCTTAAGTTATGCCTCGCTCGATTCGGAAACAGGAGGGACTGGACTGCATGGGGAGCGACGCGGCACTGGCCAACTCTCCAGGAGGGTTGTAGACAGGAGTGTACAGAGGATTTCTAAGGACAGGGTGCCCTGCACCTTCTATCCCTTTGGTTGGACTAGTTTTTATTAATTTTACTTTTTGAAAATGAACTTGTGGCACTTGTTTAAAGAAAAGCTTGAGGAAGAGAGTGTAGAAGAGGCCAATGATCTGCACTGCATTATCCATCAGAAGGCCCCTTGCAGCAAATTCCTGAAGTGTGACAGCGTGATGTCTGTTGTTGTGAAATACATCAACCTTATCAGATGCAGAGGCTGAAACCACAGTGCTTTCTTTCTTTTTTTTTTTTTTTTAAAGGAAATGGGGTCAGGATATGAAGATGTGCTCTATTTCACCAAGGTACATTGGCTCAGCAGGGAAAATGTCTTGAAAAGATTTTTTGAACTGAGAGAATAAGGGAAAGCCTTCATGGAGAAGGATGGGATGGCTGTTCCTGAGTTGTATGATCATAAATGGCTCATGGACTTAGCTTTACTTGTTGACATCACATATGAGCTGAATGTACTGAACAAGAAATTACAAGGCCAGGGGCAGCTTGTCAGTGCTGTCCATGACAACATGAGAGCATTCTCCACAAAACTTGCGTTATGGAAAGCCCGGGTTTCTCAGACAAACCATTGACATTTACCAGCATGCAAGGTTCTTGTGGATGCAACCCTCACCTTATATTTGGGACTTTGCTGGGGGGAGGTTGGGGCGGGGGAAGAGTGCTGTCCAGCAAACCTGGGTCTAGGCTGGCTTGACTAGAGGGAGGTGCTGCTGGCCCTTGGGCGCGCTGGGGCGGCTGCATCTGTGGCGCGACGGAGTGGTCATGCCCTGTGTAATACCCCGGTTGGGGTTTTACACAGCTGTGATTGGTCCAGTTTAAAATTTTGAAGAGTCTACTGGACAACTTCTAAGCTGCATAAGGCAGAACTCACAGATTCTGCAGTATGTTGGAAATGCCAGCCGGATAACGATACATTTACTCACATGCTCTGGGATTGCCCCACTGTGCAACAATACTGGTCCTCTGTTCATGCTCTGCTTTTCCTTAATGTTTTATGTTGCTTTAAAGTTTTTGTGTTTTGTTGTGCTTCGTAATTTTTATCTTAGCACAGTGGGTACAAACTTTTATCATGTTAGGGAGGAAACGTTGACTGAAAGAAAGGAGGGCCCCAGTGACTCTGCCTTTCCATCAATGGCGTACTTTTCTTGGTCAGCTAGCCGCATTTGAGAGATTATTGTACAGACTGCTTAATAGGACAGATATGCATCCAGCTCATTGTGTTGACTGTCTTGACCTATTTGTATGGATGTAACCTTATACTGACGTCCTGGCATTTTTGCTATTACTGTTCTTAGGTTTCTTTTTCTTTCCTTTTGTTTTGTTTTTCTTTTTCCTTGTGGTTTGGGTTTTTTCCCCTCTCTTTTTCATTTTGCCCTTACCCTGTGTATTTTAAATTATTATCATTTATGTTTGTGCGTATGTCTGCATCTACACATATTTTTGTGATTATTTCCTGTATCTCCCACTTTTTTTTTTTTTTTTGCTGCTGTTCTGAAATTCACCTTTGGACAGTGATATGTGTAACTGTTTTTTTTTTCTTTTTCTTAAAACCTAAATAAAGTTCAAGTCATTAATGTGCCGGTGAGATGTGGGGGCTTCAACATCTCCATTTTCCCCACTCTGATATGAATCAATGCCTAAAATAAGATGGGTGGTGCATTAAACAAAAGGAAAGAATGAGAGGTGGTTTTTGGATTAGAAGTAACATACCAGTTCATATTCATCAAAAAGCTGAATGAGCGAGGGAGGCACAAATGTGTGGAATCCCTGCAGGAAGGCGTTTATCTGGGGTTGGATGGCCCGAGTCATCCTCAGCTCAGTCACCAGCTGGACGTACTCCGCCTGAAAGAAAAAACACATAAAACCAGCTGACAAGAGCCTTGTAAGATACCTCTCCCTGCAGGAAGATGTTGATGCTGTTTACACCAATGTCCACCGGTTGGAGTTCTTTTGTTAATTCTCCCGTTATGGTGGCAAGCTGTGAATTCATTTGCTTCACTTGATTTTTCACAGTAGATTTTGGAACTGCACACATAAGGTGCACTGGGTTTAATGAAACACCATCAATTTTTGAAAATACTGTAGTTTTACAAGAACTCTGGACAGAATGACACCTCCTTCAAAAGAAAGATACCTCAGGGCAGTGGTTCCCAATTTATACTCTCCAGACACCCACATTAGACCTCTTCAAATTTGACCTTTTTCATCAAACATATGCAAACTGATATTATTCCCATTCTCCAAGGTCTAAATAAACTAAATATATAATTTACTTTGATCTTGGACCTTGGCGATGCCTGCCTCATGAGCCATGTAGTTTTATTTTTGACGTTTTTCAAAATCAATGCAAAATTTTGGACATTATGTCCTTGTTTTCATTGTAGCTTCCCAGCGGTTGAAGCTGTCGCACTGAAAGTTGTACCAAATGAAAGCTAATAAAATGTTCTTGCACATGGTTGTAAACACATTAACAACAGTGTAAATTTGAACTAATTTTATTTAGGTGATAACCTAAAGAGTAGTGAGCCAGTCACATTTCACTCCAAGAGCATCAAACAGAAAGTGAGACTCTGGGCCTACCAGGTCTGTAGCTGTGTTGAGGACAGGAGGTCCTCAAAAGGAGGTCCATAAGCTGGAGGTCATGGATAGCTGTGTCAGCTGTGATGGTTACACAGTGGCTGGTGGAGAATATAGCTTTCATTTGGTACAACTTTCAGCATGAAAGCTGTAACTCGAAGGTGTTTCTGACACCTGAGCTTCTCATTTGCAGATTTGGTCATGTGAACTGAACAAGTTGAATGACACCAGTTCCTGGGTCAGATACCAGCTACCATTTTCTTGAGAACAGTCATGCTGCTTGTATTGTAGCACAGCATTTATTCATTTTCTGAATCCAAGTTAGGGTTCCAGTCCCATGTCGCCAGTCTATCACAGAGCCAACAAGCATTCACAATATAGAGTAATTGGTGGGAGGAAGCCAGAGTACCTTGAGAGAAGCACAGAAGAACAATACAGAGAGAACAGCTGAGGATTGAACCAGTGATCTTGTTGCTGTGAGGCCACAGTCCTAACCACTACGCCACCGTGTAGCCCTTGTATGGCAGCGTGTTCTTCGTAAGCTGGAGGTCATGGATAGCTGTGACAGCAGATAGCTGCGTCAGATGTGATGGTTACACAGTGGCTGGTATAGAATAGCTTTTATTTGGTACAACTTTCAGTGCTACAGCATCAGCCTCTGGGAAGCTACAATGAAAAAAACACAAGGACATAATGTCCCGAATTTTGCATTGTTTTTGAAAAACATCAACAATAAAACTACATGGCTCATGAGGCAGGCATAGCCAAGGTCCAGGACCAGAATAACTGATATGTTTAGTTTGTTTAGACCTTGGAGAATGGGAATAATATCAGTTTGCATATGTTTGATGAAAAAAGTCACATTTGAAGAGGTCTAACCCACATATTTCATTTTTAAACTACATTGCAGTTAATTCCATACCTCAATCTTTGTTGTACAAAAGAAAGTGTAATAAATACCAGTTTGGATTCTCAAATTTGGGTTTCAGTTGTGAGATGGCCACTCTGAGTTCATTTTCAATGTCCAGCTTTGATCTGTATTTTGTCTTGACTGAAGCCACAGCAGAAAATCCCATAGGTGGTCATAGGTAGAATGTGGCAAAAGGGAGAAGTATGTACAGGGCTCTCTTACCCAGCAATGGGTAATCTTTCTCCACTCTAACCCAAAATGCCGACAGTGTCTTTAACTTTAACTGCAGCCTCAATGTTGAATCAGAAGTGGCATCAATGAACTGCTTCTGTTCTGATGCGCTGAAGTCGGTAGGAGGTGTTGCACTGAAGGGGTCACGGATCCAGTCATATTTTTTGGAATCTTGCACCAAAAAATATTTCTGGAAATGTTTCTAAAAGGCAGTGATGTGTGCTGTCATGCATGAAATCACTGTGTTCTGCAGCCTGTTGTCTTCAATGAATGACTTCAGGCTCTCAAATCAGTCCACATTTCCATCTTTTGCTTGCTGCTGCCACACAAGTTTCCTGACGAATGATGTGACTTTATCTGCCAGATGTGGGAGGTCCGTGTTTGTGCCCTGCATCTGCAAATTTAGTATGCAAGTTTCATGAGTAACTTGTTAAAGAGAAACTTGTGGGCAAGATCGCTTCCTTCTTCATTCAAAAAGATGCAGGTCTCATCTCGCAGTTCAAAGACCCTGGACAGCACCTTCCCACGTGACAGCCATTTTCAAAACCATGTCCAGAGCACAAGGAAGTATCAATTCCTCTGCAATAATGTGTGGTTTTTTACACTGTGCCACTTGTTAGGCAACTTTGTAGGAGGCGAGTTGAGCATTTACTGGCACGAATGCAGCTTTGGTAAAGAAACAGTATTGAGCACAGCAGTTTAAGAGTTTTTGTCTAAAAAAAGTCAACTACCTTTTCTTTGTGCTCTGGATATTGTGTCTCCAAGTGGTGGCTTGTTTGGTGTCACAAGCTAGCACTTTAAGACATACAACACACTGCGGTCTCTCCTCATTACCAACCTTTGTGCCGGCGAACCCAAAGGCAAGATATGTATTGTCATATCTCCTAGTCTTTGGCTTGAAAGTAAGTTGATTTGGAAGTATATCTGACGATGCTTCATCTTCTGCTTTGCATTTATGCAGGAGCCCCATCAAAAACCTGTCCATTATGGTAGCAGTACAAAAGCGTTAACATTTTTATTCATCCCACGCCCCCCTTGCAATGGCTCTGCCCCCCCCCCCCCCCCTGTAACAGGGAAAGTGAGCTGCTCAAAGGATGGGAGAAGGATGGGGAAAAGGAGTCTTTTGTTCGTTAAGTAACCAGAAAGAGGAGATGAGCCGGAAAACAGGTGGAGAAGATGGGCAATGATCTGGCCACCACTGCCAACCCACGATCAGAGTCGGCATTGGGGTTGGGTCGGGGCTCAAACCTTTTGATCAGTTTCTCGTATTCTTACAGCTTGGTTACAATCTACCAGTAGGAAATGTGAATATTGAGCTTTTTCCCCTGTTCATAAGGCTTTGGCAAGAAAAGTTGTGGAAACTACCTACGTACCTGCATGCATAAAAGTATATATTTATCTGCCTAATTATCCCACAAAGACGTGGGATTTGAAGAAATTTGTTTTTTCCCATAATCTCTTCTAATGACTGAAACACTATCTTATGTAATGCAGTCAGAGATCACTCAGGTTGGAGCTGAAACCTTCTCAGAAGAACAACCACTGAAACTTTTAGGACGGTCACGGCTGAATATGAACTATATCTCAGTCAGTTTACAGCTGCGAGACCAATATGATCAGACATGTCAGTCTCCCTGCCAAGGAGTCTCTATTCGTATGAATGTTTAAGATGATCTTTTTGGATTAGTATTGAGTCCCAACCCTTACCTTCACCTCATGGTAACCAACCTTGTTTTCCTGAGTGACCAGCAGGCTGGTTCCTCCAGGTTTCAGAGGAACTTCCTCCATTGCCCCAAACACATCCGTCTCTACGGAGAAAGTGAGCTCCAGACCCAGATCACTTATGTCATTATCCAGGATCCACTGTAAGTTCTTGGCATACTCTGGATCGATGGACGACACATCCTGGTAGTTCACTGGGATTCCTGAGAAACAAACAGACAAGGAAAAATATAGTCCCAGGTGGAGTAAACCACCAATTAAAGCCAGTTAGTAGAGCATTAATGTCCTGATTCAGTGTGACTGAACATCTATCCAGCTTAGAAGTTTCTAATGTTAGCGTGGGAAGGCACTTTTCTGATATTAGACTAGTCTGCTGATAGATCCTATGATCCTATCCAGCTGATTTCCCAAAATACCAAGACCAAGCGAAATTACATCATAAAGTGCTACACTAATTGATAACATATCCACAAATGAAATCCATAAGAAAACTGTGACTGGATAACTGATCAATGATATCAGTGATCATTTGCCAGTTTTTGTTATTTATAATAATAATACCCATAACACGAACAAGAGAGATAGTATGTGAAAGTACAAGTGAGTTAGGACAGAAGAGACAATGAATGCATTTAAGAATGAGTTGCTAACATGTAATTGGGAAACGATAATAGAAGAAGCAGATGTTGATAAAGCATATGAAAAATTCTTAAGAATATTTAAATTATTGTATGATAAACATTGCCCAATAAAACAATATAGAAGTAAATATGAGTATAATCATTGCCCATGGATTACAAAAGGGTTACAGAATGCCATCAAGAAGAATAACAGTTTATACAGAAAATTTATACAAGATAGAACACCTGAAGCTGAAGTAAAATATAAGAAGTATAAAAATAAATTAATCACCATAATGAGAACATGCAAGAAAAATTATTATAATGAAATATTAGAAGAAAACAGAAACAATATAAAAGAGATTTGGAAAATATTAAATGGTATAATTAACTATGGGTCTAAAGAAATATCATTTTATGATTATTTTATTGATAATGGTATAAAAATTAACTATTGATCATGATATTTTGTTGAATAAATTGGAACGGTATGGGATAAGAGGGGTTGTGCTGAAATGGATACAGAGTTATTTAACAAGCAGGCAACAGTATGTGATGATTGGTGAACACAAGTCAGATTGTTTGTACATTGCTTGTGGAGTCCCCTAATGGTCAGTTTTGGGGCCGAAACTTTTTATTCTGTACATAAATGATATTTGGAAAGTGTCTGATACATTGAAACCTATCCTGTTTGCAGATGATACCAATATTTTATGTACTGGAGAAGACCTGCAGCAAGTTCTGGGAAAAACGCACAGGAAATGAAGAAAGTAAAAAGATGGTTTGATAGAAACAAATTATCAGTGAATTTAAATAAAACAAAAATTGTTATTTGGAAATTCATCCATCCATTTCTTGGTGTGATTATAAACCACAGAATGTGCTGGAAGTCACATATTAAGTCTGTCCAGACAAAACTGGCAAGAAATGTTGCAGTGTTGGCTAAATCTAAATGTTTTTTGGATAAAATCTCACTTTGTATTCTATACTGTTCACTGATTGTGCCATATTTGAATTATTGTGTTGAACATTGGGGAAACATTTACAGGAGTTCCTTGCAACCATTATTTTTACAACAGAAAAAAGCAATAAGGGTTGTCTGCAAAGTCTATTAGAATTTCTACCTTATATTCCAGAAAATATCTCCATTTTTGCTTTTTTGCCCTGCTGAACCGTCATGAAAATAAAATAGATTAGTATTTATCAGGGGCGTTCACCTGACCTCTTGTAACTAACATGTGGGCGTGACAAGATGTTCAGTCACGACCGCAAAATTTAGCGTTGATCCTGATTTACAAAGCGAAACAGACCTGGGACGTGTGCGCACACTGCTTTATAAATTGGAAAGTTTTTTGCACCACGTTTCTTGTTTGCAGTGCATACACCACCTGTAGCCATCGTTGCAATGCACAGTTTTATAAATTAGGCCCCAGGTCTTCCGATCTAAGAGCTCTAACAGGATGATGATGCTGCAGTAACTCAGAAAGGTATGAAGGTGACAGAAAATTACAACATTTAAAAGCCAGAAGTAAAACTATTGTAAAAGAGACAGGCGGTCAGTGAAGAGAATGCAATACAGGGGTCATGTGCTCACACTGTCTTTTCCCCGTTAACTGGCATGCAGCTGAGTTCTGGACAAGCTCTAGGCGGCAGAGGAGAGACTGGTCAATCCCAGTATAAAGTGAGTTAAAGTAGTCAAGTCTAGAAAAGATAAAAGCATAATTAGCCCTTTCCAGGACACCATGCGGTAGATAAGGCTTCGCTTTACTGATAAGCCTCAGATGACAGAAACTAGACTGGACCACTGCACTGACCTGCCAATTATATTTTAAATTAAAATCAAAGAAGACCCCAAGATTTTTTTATAAAAGAGTAAAGAGAACCAACAGCACTGCTGCATCCTGCCAGCAGGTCAGTGTTCCCAAAAGTAATGACTTCAGTTTAATCATTATTTATGCAGAGGAAGTTTAACTTCATCCATGTTCTAATGACCTTATGTTCTGCAAATGTTCTACACCTCAGGTTCCAACAGACTTTAAAGTAAAATAAATCTGAATGTCATCAGCGTATCAATGAAATGACATATTTTATAAAAATGGAAACCAGAGGAAGTAAATATAGTGAAAAAAAGATGTGTCTTAGGATGGTGCCTTGAGGTACCCCATGTTTAAGTGTTGCTTTTGAAAAAGAGAAATGCCCAAGATGTGCCATAGCATTAATCAGAGCCGCCAGCACAGTCACCTCATCCATGGCTGTGGACGAGGCCCGACTCAGCGAACAAAGATTGCTCAGTTCCACACCACGTTTCAACTGCTGAAACCAATGGGAGGGAGGAGCAGCGACCAGGTGAGCCTGGGTCATCAGGTTGAATCCAGCGCAAGGAGAAAACAAAGCGAGATTGGAAACATCCATTCAACAGCCTCCTGAGAGCCTTAATCCTCACAGAAAGCCCACCTCGCTTTCCATGAACACTTCTGTTCTGTTGAGGGAAGTACGACCCAGGTAAGCCAGAATGTCAGATGGGAACGGTGATGAGTTTGATTCTTTGGAGGTCCATTTAATGACTGATTCCTGGTCATTTTCAACATGTAAGAGGGCCTGGCGATCATATATCAGAAGAGCAGAGACCATGACAGTTAATTAAAAATACTAAAAGAGCAGCAATCAACCCCAGAAACAGAACTGACAGCCAGCCAGCCGCACACTCTGGGACCATCTTCATGTGTCTTACTGTGTCTTTGCTCCTTTCTTCGCAATTTAACCTTATCTAATCAAACTATGCTTAATTTTCCACGACAGTACCACAGAAAATAATGAGTGTTTTTAATTTCTTTTAATTTGGCCAAAAAAAAAAAATCAAATTTGTAAACAAAGCCAAGGCTCAAACCTATAACCATAGTTTAACTGGATTGCAGGCATCCAGTTACAGTGATAGCCACGCTACTGATGTCCATAGTTACACTAGTACAGCCATGCTGCTAGCATCCATATTTCCAGTATTATAGCCATGCTGCAGGCATCCATAACTACAGTTAAGTAGCCATGCTGCTAGTATAGAAAGTTACAGTAATACAGTAATAATTACAGTAAAACTGCTGCTAGCATCCATAGTTACAGTGAATTAGCCACGCTCCAAGCAAGCATTCATAGTTACAGAAATACAGCCAAGCTGCCAACCTTACACAACTAATGTCTGACAATCATTATGTGTCTTATAGTCCAGGGCTGAGACTGAGGAAAGTGATCCAATAGTAAGACATAAACAACCACAATTTCACCCCAATTTTCTAGACAACCTGTCTGATATATGATGTGGACTTCAGGCTCCTTTAATAGGCTATTTAAATTTTAAAAAACGCAATTTTAATAAAATGTTGAACATCTTAACTAGTTTATTTATTCTATTTCCTTATTCTATTTTCATGCATTGTGAAGAAAAGCAGACTTTTGTTAAGAAGTATACCAAAGAGTAGTTTAAGTTTCTTTTAGTTTAGTAGTTTTTACACTACAGTGAGCAGTCTGAGAACAAAATAGCGAGTATAAAAGAGTGTTAAAAAATTGCATTTATTCCACAATTAATGTCTTTTCTTATATTTATCAATATTTTTCATCATATATGTTGTGATGTTGTTTTGTGGTGTTTTGCCTTTGATTAATTTTTGAAAAGCATTTGTCCGTTCTCTGTAGTACTGGAAATAGTATCAAGTATCTAGCACCATTGTTGGTATTGAGTATTGAGTTTGAAACTTTAGTGTTGTGAAAACCCTACTGAGATAATTTTAAGTTGCTCTTGTTTCAGACACACATTTCCATGCTCTTTACCTAGTATGTGTTTGTAGAAAGACCTGGTGAAGTAGATGTTGACCAGTTGCCGGTGGTACAGGGCCAAACCCAAAATCTGACCTGCAAACTGGAAGTAGTTCAGATGGTCTGGGTTCACTGAGGAGTTGCTGTTGGGCTGAAAAGTCGTACCTATGGATCGCAAACATATATCACATGTGACCAAAAGCTCAGTTTTCCATATTAAATGTGATGAAAGTGTGCTGTACCATCAGCTGACTGAGTGAAGAGAGCATAGTCAGGATTGATGATCTCATTGGATAGGATGTCAAACCACTCCCGAACCACACCCTGGCCCTTGAATGCAGAGACGGGTTCAACATGATGCAGGACATACTGCTGAACTAGCTGTTGACAGAGGTAGAGACTTACCATGCCCTCCTCACCATGAAAACGAACAGCAATGCCCTGTTTTAACTTCTCATTAGTGGATTTGGAGACCATCTCACAGCTGCTCCTGAATATAGAATCTGAATGTGAAACACAAAGAATAAAAAAAACAAGCTGGAGGTAAAAATGTTTATGAACATGATCTCAGAAAGCAGAGTTTTGTTTATGATGGTAATTTTTCCAAGAAATGTTGATGATTTGTCTTTCAATACACCCACCATCCACTTCATCAGCTCTACATGTTCAAATATCGAATCAGCCAGTCACATGGCACCATGTAGTCATGGTCCCACTTTGGGCCCCTCGGTACCGACATGGCATAGTATTGTTGCTGACAATATCCATCCCTTAATAAGAACAGTGTATCATCTTCTAATAGATACTTGCAGCAGGATAATGCAAAAAAACCACAAAGTCTTTTCCAACTGGTTGGAACTGCTCTAAGCTGGAACTAGTAAGGTGAATCAGATCAAATGAACAGTAGGTGAAGTTGTTATGTAATCTCCTCCCCACCTGTTAGTCTTGTTTAAAAGCTCTGTCTTTGCTGTGTGAGATGTGACAACAAAAAACAAAAAAATGTGTTATCACTACTTTATGTGTATATTTTATAATTAAACAGTGGCATCACATTAGTAAAATGGAAAAATGGCATCTGGTAGTTTTGATTAGGGGCAAAGTTGACTGAAGGACTTGAGCAAAACAAAGAGGGAAAGTTTTTAATATTTTATATTTTCATAGCAGTTTTTTGGAGGGACCTTTTTTTTGCTATTTCCCACCTGACCTGGTAGAAAACTTATCTCTGGTGACCTACTGATCTTTCTAGAATTTCAAAGATTATCATGAGAAACAATTTACACAAAAAAAATCATCTAACATGGAGAAACAATAAGAATGGAAGGAAAAATGACCTAAAGGACCTACAAGACTTAATGTGGTCTAAACAAAACAGGTTGTGTTAGTGTTTGTCAACAAGATGAGCAACGTGACATCAGACATGACGTGTAATCTTCCCTGATGAGAGCTCAGAGGATGTGTGAGGACATCTGTACCTCTGTGGATAAGCAGGATATCACTTTCGTTGACTGGACGATGGACCATGTCTGAGTGTGGCTGGCTGGCCAAAAGATGCTCGTAGAACCACTCGGAACGATCTTTGAACGGCTGAAGAGAAAGCACTTCAGATAACACTTCATCACACACTCTGCAACATTTCCAAAACTAATAACCACTGTTCACTCAAACAAAGGATTTTTCAGCTCAGAAACACTTGTCTGGAACACAAGATGAGAGTCCATTTGCATCATATCTGCCTTTTTTCCCCAAAGTATTAGATGACCAAACAATGGTACAAAGGCTTCTCCCTGGGCCTGTCCCTGATGCACTATAATCTGTGGCTAACTAGGCCATAGCTCAAACAGGAATATTGAAGGAGTGAAGCAACACAACTCGTTGGACTTTTTAAAAAATTGTAATTGAAATTATTTTTATATCAGGTGCTTGAATATTATCTTGCTGATTTCTACAGTGACAATAAATACTGAACTGAATTTAAGAGGAGCAGGGGAAACATGTATCACAGTATAAATGGAACTGAGGATGAGTGTTAATGATGTTAAAGAGGACGGGGAACTCAAATAAGTAAGTACAGAAACCAGTGAAGGAGAACTAAAACAAGATGATAACCTACAAGACCTGACTTAGAGTTAGTGCTAAATAACTCCTGGGATCCACTGAATCCAAGCCTTTCCAGCTGATGGCGGCAACACTAGTAAAAAGGACTGGTTTTACCAGAAGCGCAGCCGCTTTCCACTTCTCTGAAATACGCGTCAGTTCTATTTTTGCCACTTGCCAATTTGAAACCACATCAATCTAGAACGGGGATCTAGAACTCCGGTCCGAGAGTGTCGCAGTCTTGCAAATATCAGGAGTTTCCCTGGTGCAACACAGCTGATTCAAATCAATGGCTGATTAGCAGACTTGTGCAGAGTTTGATGTCAAGCTCTGCACAAGTTTGCTAAATAGGTCTGATGTGTGCCAGGTGTGTTGCAGCCGAGAGACTCCTAACATTTGCAGGACCAGGGCACTCGAGGACCAGAGATGCCTACCCCTGATCTAGAACATAGCAGACCGTTCAGGCAGGAAATAAGTTGATCAAAACCAATGTGGATCCGGTGGATTATTTACTTACTAGTATTTATTTACTCTAAAACATCAACATCTTCACACGGACATCAAGCTGTAGTATGTGCAACACGGTTTCACTTAATAAATGACACTGTGGGAAACGCGCATTTATCTTGGAGGAGAGCTGAACCGTTTTGGAATTTGTTGTTTTGACACCATACATCCCTACTATAAGGAAATAAAGAGCAGCACGTGAGACGGGGTCAAACTGTGTCTGCTTTTTTATTTGCTGGTTTATTTTTTCACTTTGAAGCAGTTTTAAAAAGCATTTTAAGTAGGCCTACACCAACAATGATCCATGATTACACAATTCTCTTGTGAACAGTGACAAAGACGCTCTACTCTGAAATTTTGCAATGAGATAGGGTGTCGCCCGGAAAGCTGCCCCGCAGCGCTTCCACAATGCTTCCGAGTTCAGTGGAACCCCGGCATATGAATTAAGAAAAAGCTAATTCCCCATTTGCTGAAGGTGGTTATATTAAATAAAACGTAAGGGGAAAAAAAACTGCCAAACACCTTTTACCATAGTACTGCCTCAGTCTGTTAAATCCTCTACTGGTTTGGTTCCAGGTAGGAGGACAAATGATGAACAAGTTTCGGGTTTTATGCTGTCCGGAAAACCCTCCAAATGAAGCTTGACAAGGTCAAAATCTGGAGGACTGCAGCCCTTGATAATCAGAACTGCAAACCCCTGTTTTATTTAAGCTTTTTATTATTTTTATATATTTATTTTATTGTGAAATTTTCCTTTTCTTCTGGCGTAAAATGGAAAATTCAGGCCCCAGAGTCAAAATAAGTTAAGAAGCCTTGCTTCAAAACAAAACTATTTTTAGTGAAAGTGGTAAATAATCAGGTGCTTTTCTTCCAGCCTTTCTTGTAGCTGCCTGAAGGTACTTCATGTACACATAAAACCAACATACAGAAGCAGCGATGATGGGGCATGACCTCCTGCTGGGTGCTGTCAATTCACCACCATCCTGACAAACATTGAAAGCGGACCTAAATCATTAGGTCAATATTCAGTTTCTCCATGCAGCCATGTTGTTTCAGAGAAATAAAGACCACTTATGACAAACGATTTTGTATGATACATATGCATATACTATTTATACATATACTATGCATCCTTCTGCAGTCTTACCTGACTTTTAATGATATGCATGAAACGTGACATCAGCTCAGGACACTCCAGTAGGAAGTGGAAATGGTTAAAGATGATCTTTGGATTCCTGAAAGAAATCACAGGGAAAAGGAGGACTGAGAAAGGAGGAAAAGAAAACTGAACAAAAGTGAAAATAAACTGAGAAAATCAGATCAATATTTAATCTGTAATGTGTCAGGAATTTGATGTATAGCCAGCAGCCATGCACGCTCACCTGGTTACAAAACACTTGAGCACCTCATCATGTTTGCAGACAAACTCTATGAAGCAAGGCGATGTCATTCTGTTTGAGTAAACAAAGGGATGTGACAAGGTTAATGGGGAAGAAAAGATGGACAGTCCTGTCCATAATCATAATCATAATCTCTTGTTCTAAACACTGATGGGGGGGAATAACAAGGTCAAACAGTAACAGCTTGCAGCATCTACTTATTCTTGAACCATTTTCCAAATAAGAGGCCTCAGTTATAAAACATTGCGTTGGATGTATACTAAAAGTTTATGGACACGCAAAAGCTGGAAATGGTGTACACCAAAAAGGAATCCAGATTTACAGTATAAAACCAAGCACAGTACTCCTACAAAAACCGAAGATCACCACAAACTGCCTTTTAATGTTGACCTGTTGTCCCACAGTGCAAGAAACTTAAAGTAATGAGTTGTCATTTTAATGATGTGCTCCCAGAAAGCTGGCATTATTGCGCTCAGGGATGGCTGACATCTTCCAGACCTAAATAAAATTTCAACAATTTATATTGCATCAAACTTTAGGCCAAATGTGTCTTGTGTTCTGCATATCAGCCTACCTTTTGGCTAATTCCCACTGGAAGCAGCCAGTTTCTCAGGGTTGGATGAGCTGCCAGCCCCAGTTCAGTACATAGATGTAACAGAACAGCTCTTGGTAATTTAAATCTGCTTATCAGCCAGTCATCATCATGGACCAGGAAGTCTTCATGGTCCCTAAAAACTCTCCCCATCCTTATCCCTTGAGATAATCTTCAGTAGTGAAAGTCCATCCATTGTGAAGCATTACGCACGTGTGTCACTGCAATATTCACGTATTAACTCAGTAATAACACCAATTGCTACACACCCTCTCACAATTTACGAATAAGTGCCATAGCGCTTTAATGCATATTTCTGGGATAGCTCAGTTTTGAGCCATGTCTATAAAACTTTAGTCTTCCCCGTTTTTGATTATGAGGAAAAAAATTTAATAGGAATGATAACATTCATAGGTCGAATGTGTCAGTGTGTGATGCCAGTTTTTCTTTAAGTGATATTTAAATTTGACACACTGGGTCTTTATTCAATCAAAAATGTATTTTTATAAATAACAAACTTTGCGCAGTGAAGTACTTGTACTCGCCTGTATGTGAGATCTCATTATCTCGATCATGACCCACAGCTCATAACCATAGTTGTGAGTAGGAGCATAGATTGACTGGTAAATCAAGAGCTTTGCCTTCTGGCTCAGCTCCTTCTTCACCACGACAGACCGGCGCAGAGTCCGCATTACTGCAGACGCCACACCGATCAGTCTGTCGATCTCACGCTCCATCCTTCCCTCACTTGTGAACAAGACCCCAAAATATTTAAGGGGACTGCTCTCTCCGACCCTCTATTCCGGCAGAGGACCATGGTCTCAGATTTGAAGGTGCTAATTCCAATCCCAGCCGCTTCACACTCTGCTGCGAATCGCTCAAGCAAGAGCTGGAGATCATGACCTGATCAAGCCAATCATATCATCTGCAAAAAGCAGAGACCCAATTCTGAGGTCACCAAACCGGATCCCCTCAACACCTCGGCTGCACCTAGAAATTCTGTCCATAAAATTTCTGAACAGAATCAGTGATAAAGGGCAGCCTTGGCAGAGTCAAACCCTCACTGAAGACAAATCTGACTTAAGCCGGCAATACGGACCAAGCTCTGACACCTGGAGTACAAGGACTGAACAGCTTGTTCAAGGGGGTCCGCTACCCCATCCCACAGGAGTCCCTAGGGGACACGGTCATATGCCTTCTCCAAGTCCACAAAGCACATGTAGAGTGGTTGGGCAAACTCCTATGCCCCCTCCAGGACTCCAAAGAGGGTATAGAGCTGGTCCACTATTTTGCAAACCGGGACAAAAATCGCACTGCTCCTCCTCAATCCGAGATTCGACTGTCTGACAGACCTTCCTCTCCAGGACCCCTAAATAGACCTTACCAGGGAGGCTGAGGAGTGTCATTCTCCTGTAGTTGCAGCACACCCTTCAGCCCTGTTTCTTAAAAAGAGGGGCCACCACCCCAGACTACCAATCCAGAGACACAGTCCACGCAATTTTGCAGAGGCATGTCAGCGAGGACAGTCCCACAGCTTTAAGGAATTCTGGAATTCCACCGCCCCCCCGCCCCGGCGCTGCAACCTAGGATGTTTTCAACCACCTCAGTGACCTCAGCCCCAGAGATAGGAGAGTCCACTCCTGAGTCCCTCAGCTCTGCACCCTCATTCGAAGATGCGTTGGTAGGATTGACGAGGTCTTTAAAGAATTCCTTCCCCCGACCCACAACGTCCCGAGTTGAGGTCAGCAGCTCCCCATCTCCACTGTACACAATGTTGACGGAGGACTGCTTTTCCCCCACCTGAAATGCCGGATGGTGGACTAGAATCACCTTAAAGCCATCCAGAAGTCGTTCTCCATGGCCTTGCCGAACTCCTCCCCTGCCCAAGTTTTTGCCTTGGTGACAACCGAAGCTGCATCCCGCTTAAGCCTGTTACATACGTCACGAGAAGCGAGAACTTTTTTCTTGTTCTCGAGGCTCCGAGAAGAAAATGACGTCATTTTGTTCTCGCGGACGTGTTTGAGGACAGTTCTTGACACACCGGGCTGGCAGAACTTTTTTCTTGCGGGGCTGCGAGAAGTATCGTGTGATTGGTCGGACATTGGAGGTGGGCGTCATTAACACAGAGAAAGCATGAAGCGGAGTTGCTGCTTCCGTGTGTTTGCTGTTGCCGGCAAAACGGATTGTTTTGATAAAACAGCTTATCAAGGTGGTGAGAAAGTACGAACATTTTTACATGTGGCAATAAAACACTCGGACCCAGCCGCGTGCACAACCTGCCCTGCCGCGTGCACGACCCGCCCTGCCGTGTGCACGACCCGCCCTGCCGCGGACGAAGCTGCTCGTTAAATATGAAACTAGAAACTCGGAGAGCGGAAACCTCCACCAAGCACGATGTTTAAGAATCCTTTTAAAACATTCCTGGATCCAAACGGTGATCCTGATCACCACCAGAATTTAATCACTTCTTCATTTTTACATTTGCAACAACTCTTGAAATATTTATAAAATCCATCCGTAACCTTTTAAGTTATCTTAAGTAAAAAGACGCCAGGGAGGTAACAACCGGGTTCATTGCACATGAAGCAGACATCTGCCCCCAGCAGTGATCCCTCCCCGCAGCAGACCTGCTTCTCGTGTAGTATGTATGGACCTGCCGTGGAGGATGTAACAGGCTTTAACCTGTCGGTACCTATCAGCTGCCTCCAAAATCCCACTGGCCAAGAAGGCCCAATAGGACTCCTTTTTCAGCTTGATGGCATTCCTCATTTTTGGTGTACACCAACGAGTTCTGGGATTAACAGGCACCAATGACCCTGCAGCTGGCCGCCTCAACAATAGAGGCATGGAACATAGACCATTCGGAATCAATGTCCATGTAACCCTTTTGGGTTAAGCCCAACTGGGCACTGTTTGTTGCTTGTTACTTTATTTTTTAGCAACTTGGACAGTTGCTGTTGCAAAAAAATGTGCAACATAAATAAACTTGTACTTGAACAATTCCAGCTTCTGCAGGCCATAAATCTAAGATCAGACCTGATTGGATGTTCTGTTTTATTACATGACAGAATATTAGAGGTTTGACTAAAGGCAAGAGGATGAACTAAAGGTATGACTGATTAGTCTCTGATACTTATTTTTCACCCATTTTTTCTAATTTGACATATTAATTGATGAAGAAATTACTGAAACAGGTGCCTGGGTTTCAGTCTTCTGTATTTAACAGAAAACTGATTTTTCTATCTTTCCAAAGATGTATATATTTTTCAAATGACAAAGGTGAAATTTTGGACTGGGAGGAGTTTATATAAATCTGTCAAGATTTACAACCCATCTGGTACATTAAATTCAGACCAGAAAACAGTATGGAACAGCTAAAAGTTTAGGTGTACTTCAGAGTTTAATTCTTTCTCTCATTGGATGGTTATTCCTGGACAGCTGAGCACTGACCCTTGTGGCATCTGACAAGAGCAGCACAAGTAGAAGGCCTGAATGACAGCACTGAGCCGACTGGCTGTCATGGAGATCACATCCTCCCTGTCAGTGTAGGCCTCTGTCTTCATAACGATCTGGTGGTCCAGCAGAGAGGGGAGTTCGGAGCTGGAGTGGTTCGAATCACACTGCTTGAGGAGCAGAGAGGCTATCTCACTGCTGGAGGAGGGAGAATTTGGGTTGTTCCTGTTTTTCTCCAGCTCTGTTGAGATGAGCACCAGCCACTCGTCCAGGGAGTGCCAGAGAAGTTCCAAAGGCTGTAAAGACACAGACAGGAGGAAAGAAAAGACCAGGAAATGATCAATGGAGCTGTTGGACAAGAGAAGACATTCCACCAAAATGTAGGTTCAGCTGGGAACATAAACTCAGTCAGATGCAGAAAATGCAAGATTTCAAGCTCTTACAGAAAGAGTCTGTAGTCCCCTGGGGCCCCATCAGGCTGCCCTGAGTCAAACTGCTAACATGCTAACATGCTCTCCATATGTAGCATCATCAGCATCAAGCACCATGCTTAAAACCCATTTAACTCAAAGCTGTGAATTCTAGTAGGTTACAGGTTTCTCCATGTTTGAGCTATTAAGGAACTGATTCATAACGAGAGAAGCAGAAATCATTCCACATTCTGAGCTAAAGGTATCTACATAGAAAACGCAGCCCACCAGAAAGTACAACCTGGTCTGCAAGAAAAATTGACTGCAATAATTTAATAAAAGTAACTTTGATAAATACTATGTTCATGTGAGGGTTTTTTTTTTTTTTGTTTAAATGAGTCATTCTAAATATTTAATTGCAATTAATCTCAAATCTTTAATTGCAATTCATCTTAAATGTCCTCAGTTAACTCTGGATTAATTGCAAATTTATCCAGAGATTTTTTTTTCTATAAATTTTTAAAAGAACCATAGATATTTATTATGTTTTTAATACTCTACTGTTAGTACTGTTAGCAGATATCCCCTTATGGTTATTGGATAAGGCACTTTAGTTACTTTTTACATTCACTGAGGTTAAAAATCACTTGACACATGTGCGCTCATTACTCCGTTACTCATGAACAGTGTCTCTCAGAACACTTCTGACAGCCTCACTTTAATTTAGAAACAAACAGAAGTAAGCTGCTGCAACACAGCTGACTCAAATCAATGGCTAATTAGCAGACCGATCCAGAGGTTGATGTTAAGTTCTGCACCAGTCTGCTAGTTAAGTGTGATAGGTATTAGCATGAATTGCAACAGTGAAACTCCTAACACTTGCAGAAATGTGGCCCTCAAGGACCAGAGTTGCCCATCCCTGTTATAGATCCATCTCATCTAGAAGCTGATGTGTAGAAATGTGTAACTTCATAATATTAAAATTTCACTTACTTTTCTCCAGAAATTGCATGTTGTTCATTTTATTTTCTAAAAGCATATTTCATTCAATACAAAAATCTTGCTAACAAACTTGCACTTCTTTATACTGTGGACTTTTGATTATTTATGGGTTATTATGGTGTTATGTCACTGGTCCGACCTACTGGAGACCAGATTGAGCTGAATGCGGAACCTGAACTGTAATGGCTTTGACTCCTTGGTCTTACTCATCATAGATAGATGTGTTAATTACCACGGTGAATAAAAATATGTCTGAAGTCGAATGCCAGACAGCAGTCACTGATCTCAACTTCAACTGAGCTACAGCTCTTCTGCGACGGACTGGCAGACCTGTCCAGAGTGTATCCTTCCTCTTGCCCAATGATTGCTGGATAGGCTCCAGCTTCCCTGCGAGCCTTTAATTTGACTGAGCAGTTAAGAAAATGAATGAATGAATGTTCTAGAAAAATAAAGATCATAGTTTCGTATTGTTTTTGTCTTGATACCATTATAAGCATCTTATGTGAATCATATTCTGTGCTGTGAACATTCTGCACTTTGAATATTACATTGTAACTGCATGGATACATAACTTAATTTTCTCATGGGAAAGCTGAACATGACCTTGCTAAGAAGGTAATGCAGTTTTAACACTTTTTCTAAGCAACTGTTCTTCAGTTTGCTCTTAGCTCACATTCAGTTCACATCTTATTGTTTTCTGTATTTGCACTGAAAGTGCACTGAAACTCCTTACAAGATAAATTGACTCTACCAAAATAATATTGCTCTGTCTTTCCTGTTTTAAAAGTTGAGATATTTTTATCTAATAATGGACATATTCTGTTCTCTAAACTTCTAACCCACAAAACATCCACCAGCTGTGGACTCGTCTGAAACTTTGGTTTGACCTGAGAGAATATTTTACAAACAGCATGTTTTTTTTGCACAGGCCTGTAATAGAAGTGATTTTATTGGTGAAAAATATAAGTGTTTATCTACACAAATGAAACTCTTGTGTTTATAATCTGTAATATCTGTTAGATTTACTCCTTGGCATTTCTGCAGTCCTGCAGGAAAACCTGAGGCATTCTATCTGCAATCCACTGGAATCCCAAGAGGTTCAAAATTAAGGTTTAATGGGACATTTTTTTCCTAAAAAGTGAAGAAACTGCAAAAGTATTTGAATAATCAGACTGACATTTAAAGGGTAAAAATCTTCCTTCCCATTCTTTGAAAATTTGGTACTTCTGATCAAGAGTGAAGTTGTTTGAGAAATAAGCATGAAAAAAATACATTTGTACAGTTTTACAGTTTTGACTGATCAGTATTCACTTGGAGGTATTGATTAATGTCAGTATGTAAGTTCCTGTTTACCTTAAAAACCTGGCTACGAGGAGTCTTGTTGCCATTGTAGCCCATGTCGTTTCCATTGTTAGGAAAGGAGGGTCCCAGCCGGAAAACATGGCAGAAAATTCGTACAATTCTCAGAAGACTTTTCATCTGAGCTTCATAACTGCTGGACAGACTGTAAAGAGACAGTCATTGAGTCAGATAGAAGTGCAAAGAACTGTTGATGTGGTTTTACACATTTATATTGTTAGGAAAATACAAAGTAATCTGATCATTTCTCTGATAATAATTATTTAAAGACATCTGTAACCTTGATGACAATAGGAGACAGTGGTCATAACTGGATGTACCTCCATCTGTGAACATTAACTAGTTTAATGGATGTTTAAAAACATGGGTTAAACACATTTTGTGTAAAAAGACATCAGAAAAATAAGGTAAATTATGGTTGACAATTGTCCAGGATTTCTCTAAAATCCTGCAGGATAACTTTTAACTGATCTTGCTTAAATAATCTTAATTTATGATTTTATATTGATTTTTGCTATTTGTTGTCATCTTTTTGTTCATTCTCTCAAAGAAAGCGGATTCTTTTTCTTTCCCTTCTGTTCCCACTCTGCCCTGCCGCTGCTTTGTATATTCATTCTATCTATCTGAGCCTCTCTCTGCATTACTTTCCAAATTTAAAACCATGTATCTGGTCAGCTGGTGAATGCAAATGATAAAATATTTTCTACCAAAGAACAGACAGAGAAGAGCCCGCATTTCCTGACGGAACACATGCGGCTGGATACATGATGGATTCATGAAGCAAGTGAAGGTCATGGGTCTGTCGCTTCTTTCTCTGGAGGACGTGGAAGATGTTTATGTAGCATTTGCGCCAACAACTACGGGGAATGTCAGTCCAATATCAGAAGGCTTGGTTCAGCTTGGAGGAAAATGGTGTGTTTAATGGACCAATGAACTACAGACAGAGAATTCCAGTTAATAGTGGTGATGTATTTTCCTAAGTGAAAACTGCTCATGTACATACATATATACATTCCACAATAACATTTAATTCACTGTGGGGATTTGAATGAGTCCAATGCATGCAAAGACAAGAGGAAAAAAAAAGAAATACATATAACCCGTCAAAGCCGCTTCTTATCCACACATAGCCTATAAAAGGCAAAATCCAAAGTCTCTCAAGGGAAATATGAATGTGTGAACACGACTGCAGTGCCTCCTACCGCTCTGGTAGATGCTCGACTTTAGGCTTGTTCTTCAGGCTCAAAACTCTAGCTCACCATCCAATATATGGAACCTGGCCAGTTCCAATGAACCAATCCGAACCAAACAACACAAAGTCATTCTTTTATGCTGACAGAGGCATCTGAAAACGTTATCTCTCATAACAGATAAAGATCGGAGTCTCAAAAGTAACAGCAACAGCTTGTAACCCGGCACATCATTCACCTACTCAGCCCGACAGAGCGCAGCCATCTTTGAAGAGGCGCAACATATCAACCTTGCGTTAAGTAGACAAAGTCTCGCGATGATTCAGGCGCAGAGCAACCCAAAAAAACAACCAGCAGGAAACACCAGGCTGCATCTACATAACTGGATTTATGATACCTGGGTTTCTGCTGTTTGGTGTGTGTTTTTCTGGTGTATAGTAAAACTCAGATTTGTGATGGATTTTGCCACAGGTTGGTTGCTCCGGAAGTGCGAGGCCCGTGAGGTGGGGAACCACTTGGAGAAGCTGTCAGCTTGGCTAGGTGGAAACTAACCCCTAATTTGGCTGTTTCAAAATCCGGTGAAAGACCACTAAGGATTCAAGACATGGTGAAAACAAATCCCAGCCAGAGCCAAACAAGTGCTGTTTTCTGAATCTGGCTCACTTAACTAGCCTTAGCAGGCTGGTTGTCAAGTCTCCTGGAATGCAATGTTGTCTGATGCTGTCCACCCTCCCCAGGTTCCCATCCTCATGAGCCTGCGGACCTTCCTGACTCAGGTCTTCCAAGGCCACACTATTCCATCAACAGGCAGCAGAGGCTGGAGAAATGAACTGAGATAAAGTTCACAGACTCATTTCTGCACACACAGATGCACGCAGAATCATGCTCAATCACAGACACGCCTCCTAAAGATTCACCACCTTCGTTGGACCCCTCCCTGGTGATTCCACTTCCAGGCAACGGTGGACCGGATGTGCTAATTAGCTGGCACACCCAGTGTGCTGGGAGACCCTGTTTCCCACCCTATCTGATTGTGTTCCCTATATTGTGATTGTCTGAGTATGTGCTTATTCGTATTGAGGGGCAGTACACGCTTCTTTTTTCTTCCTCAGCCCCCCTATTTACCTCATCTTATTCTTTCTAATATGATGAAATAGCATGCTGTGTTTACTTCTATGTGTGTTTGTCTGTTTGTGTCTGACTACTTTGGTCAGGTTGTACTGCAAGTAAATTTCTTTTTACTGGGATGTCAGTTCATTAAAACAATTTCTGTCCTGGGATCAGCAAAGTATTTCAGATTTTAATTTTATGCTTCTTTATAGCATCTGTAATGCTTTTAATGTCTTATGTAAAGCTTTTTGAAGTGTTTGGTACACAAAATGTGCTACACAGATAAATTTACGTTGCCTTGCCTAAAGCAACTTCAGATGTTTTATGGTAATAGTGAACAAAGCCACCCCACACTTTGATTCTATATCTGTGCCTGGGGCTCTAACTCTAGACAGCCCTTCCATTTAACGACATTTTAAAAAAAGATTGAAGGTGCATAGTTATACCTGAGAAGCTTATGTCCATTGGTGGTGGCTACTTCAGCCAGACTGGTCAGGATCCGATGGTAATGGCCATTGCTCTGTTGGGAAACATGCTCCAGAACCTGTTGGAGCTAAAAACAAGTTCTTATCAGGATTGAAACTCATCTCAGGACGTCTCATTGGTGGAGCAGATAGATTTATCACCATGTTCTCCTTAATGTTGTCGCTCTGGGTCATCTGGATCAGGGTCTGAAACAGCCTGCTGTGGTGCTGGATCAGGATCTCACAGGTTTCTCCATACCCTCCCTGAAAAAATGACAGCTGCTACAACAGGAACTGAACAACAACAGAAAGCAGAAAGTAAGATGAACCTATATATCCACCTGCACACAAAGATCCAGCGGAGTGACTCCATTGTTGTCAGCCACATATTTGGCCCCCCGGGAGAGCAGGATCTGAGCCGTGTCCCTCTGACCATGGCTGAGAAACAGAATGGGCTATATCAGCTGTGTATAGCACTGGATGTTTCCATTTTCTTGACTAGTTACCTGCAGGCAAAGTAAAGAGGCGTGGCTCCGGAGACGTTTGGCCGGTTGATGTCTGCTCCGCTGTCCAGGAGACACAACACCGTCTGGAAAGGACATGTTTTCACACCACAGCTCAGCTCTAGAGTCACATTATACTGGGACATTGCAGAAGATTATATCTTCCTGCAGCAGCTTATGGACTGATATCTGAGGGACCGGTAGTGAAAGAGGAGGAGCCATTTGAATCTATCTGGATACAGCAATTCGTTGGATGGGAGGTCTTCCTCCTCACCCCCAGTCAGTCTTAAGTAAGGACAGTGTGATACATAAGGGACAATTCATAACTAGAAAAAAAAAATTGCTCTGTCATTCCGTATGAGTAAGGCTGAATATTGGCTGCATGAGACAAAATCTTTCTAAAGGTTATGTGGTATAAAGTCACACTGGACATATTCTAGATGACTGGACTTCAAAATGGATTGTCTTTATATGCTGATTATATCAGATGGGTCCAACAGGACACTGAAGAAGAGAGTCTTTGTTGAAAGGCCAGCTGGTTGAACAAGCATTAATAGAAATATATTCAGGCATTAAGGTCTGCTGTCACATCTAACCTTTATACTTTATAAAAGTTGCCTGTGCAACATGAAGCAGAAAAGGTAGATGAGAATTAGATGTGTTTAAACCAAGTGCAAACTTCTGGCGGTTAAAAGTGAAGCCCACGCAGAAGTGCCAAAAATTGCAGTTCCCCCTCTAGGGGAACTGCAACCCACTAGGGGTTCCAAAACAGAACAAATCCCCATAAACCCCCGTGTTAAAAAAAAAAAAAAAAGGCCAATTTGACAGCAGAAATAAACATGTTTACACCCTGGTATAAAAAACCATTTTAGGTTTAATAGGTCAGGTTTACTTTTATGACAACTGTGGGGGTCATGATTTTTTTTTTTTTTAACTTCTTCGTTTAGAAGTATTTTCATCTCAAAATTCTGGATAATTAGGGGCATGTCCTTTTGATTAACAGGTACACAATATCCCGCATCAAGGAGGAGGAAGCGGGATCCTTTAACAAAAAAAAAAAGTCGCCAAGGTGGTTTTGAAAGTCACCAGATTTAGCAATAAAGTAGCCAAGTTGGTCAGTGTGCTTTTCCGTATTAACCATGCCCATCTCAAATCACAATCAATCACATACTTCTTGGAGCCCCACAAGAAAACGCTTTTGCCAGCCCTATGTGTCAAAAACTGTCTTCAAACACGCCCGCGCGAACAAAATGGTGGCTTTGTCTGAATGTCCACCATATTCCCTATCCCCCTGTTTACTACAGTGGGCTACACTATATAGCACACTACATAGTGCACTCATTTTGTTGCCGATTTGGACACAAAGCTGACTATTTTTTCCTCATGGCAGATCACATGACTCACAGACTGTCACCATAGCAACCACCACACATTCTTGCAAATCCAGATATATTTTATTTTTTCCTTTTTTTTTTAATTGTTGCACATTTACTCAACAAGCAAAGATATAAAATTAATTATCTATAGTTTTTTCTTAGCCTGCTTTGACGTTTGTGTCACTTGTGCCACTTCAAAGGTCCTGCTTGTGGTCTATATTGACCTGAAGAGTGACCACCGATGCTCACTACTTTTCAAGATGCATTGTTGGTCATTTTGAGTGAACTACTTATTTCTCTGTGAACATTCGGACATCCCCAGAAAATGGCATGAGCACTATATAAGGCACTATGTAGGAAATAGTCTGCAGACTGAGACACAGCTAACGTAACTTTCTTCTCAGGGCCTCAAAAACAAAAAGTTCTTGCTTCTCGTGGAGTATGTCACAAGCTTCATATGTTTGACATCTCCTGCACTGATCAGGATCAACTCTCCCTGGAGGGTCACAAGGGCTTGGTGAAACAAACAAAAAAAAAAAAGAAATCCAGCACTACACACCTTTAGAAAAAGATCTGTAGAAAAAAAATAGGCATGTGTATCCTGGTTGAAAACTGTACTAATTTATTTACAATTGAGTGATTCATTTTTAAATTATTCCATATTTAGCTTTTACTTAGTTATTACATTTAGGATTGTTTTACTTATTTATTCTAATTCTGCTTTTATTATTAATCCATTTTCACAATTGCATGGTTGAAATAAACTGATATAATTTTTTCATGTTGTTCATGACTAAATGTGAAAGAAGAAACCTAAAATGTTTTCATTTAACGTGTGGAAAGTCAGAAAATTCCTACTGGAAGAATATCTGCTTAATTCAATTCTATTCAACTTTATTTATATAGCGTGAAAACACGGCAATGCCATCTCAAGACGCTTTACAGACAGGAAAAAAACATAATGAAAGCCAGTTCATAACAGCCTATATAAGGAAACCAACAGATTGAGTTGGAGGTCCAACTCAATCTCCCATCCTGAGCAAGCACACTGGCGACAGTGGGAAGGAAAAAACTCCCTTTTAACAGGAAGGAAACCTCCGGCAGAACCCGGCTCAGGACAGGCAGCCATCTGTCTCTGCTGTGTGGGGGGAAGAGGACAGAAAGACAACAGACAACGGGGGCTGCTACTCCCAGACAGGTAGACTTGCTGAGACAGGAGACATACATGTTAATGATACAACACTGTTATTGGGGGGTTAGAGAGAGAGATAAGGAGAAAGAGAAAGAAGCTCAGTGTATCAGGAAACGTCCCTCAGCAGTCTAAACCTATAGCAGCATAACTAAGGGATGCTAACCATCCCTAGCTATAGGATTTATCAAAAAGATAAGTCTTCAGCCGAGTCTTAAAGGGACATTGTGTAAGATTTTTTTGTTGTTAACTGACCAAAACCGATTTCTGTATTTATATGTGCGTTATCTTTGGTGTATTATGACCTCTGTTAGAAGCCCGACACATCCACATAAAACTAAATATTTTAGATTTGTTTCTCCATTCAACGGGTAAGCCAGCAGGGCACGCTATGACCGTCTGCAATCATAAAATATACAGCCTCCGGGAAGAGACAAACGTCCCCAACGGCGGAATAAATAATCGCCAATTCTTGTTATAAAGCTCCAGATGCGTTCCACTTATTTAGTTAATCCAAGAACTGCCTTATAAACTTTAGATCAAATTATTATTTTCAATGACCTAAATTAGGCATTTTACTGGGCTGAAAATTATCAGTGAATTGGTCGTTTTAAAACGGCTAAAGCTGCAAGAACCAACGGCTTGCCGTCAACGGGGAAAATCGTGTTAAATTGTTATTAAGATGAGGACCACGGACATGCAGCAGCAGCACGGAAGCCCTGTTTGCCTTTGCCGAGAAAGCGCAAAAGGACACTTAAAAGGCAGCGTGACCAGGAAATACAAAAAACAAGGATCAACATCAGATTGGCTTTCTCCAGGTGGAAGGTGGTGAAGACAGACAGGTTTAAAAGGGATCCCGAAGTTGCCAACTTTCTTCTCGACAAGTAAGTCAAATGTGTTGCCTAAATTGGCCTAAAGAAACGTTTTTCATTGGGTTGTGTTTACCATAGTCATAATATATATTTTCATTTTACAATTAATGTTCAATAAATTATGTAATGTCAGACATGGGTTACCAACACGGCTCAGAGATTTTGAAGGTGAACACACAATTTTTTATGTAAAGGGAACATTTTTAAGAACTCGATCATATGTGAGAATATTATTTATTTAGCAGTGGCTTATCCAATAGCAACGTTTTGCAGTTTCTCTGATTCTCTAACCGTAGATATCCGACATTCCATATCTCTATGAGATAACCTTGTAGCAAGAATTGTACATAGCGCTGTGATACTTTGTAAAAAAGTACTTTTGTAAACATAACTTTATAAAATTTAAAAACAGATACACAAATATAGTGAATTTGAGAATGACAACGGTATCATCAACAGTCATTCAGAAAGTCCTCACACGTGAGGTGATGTGTGGCGATGCATGATCGTGGAAATCCACTGTGGGTCTCTATGTTCCAGCAGACCCGTTTCCTCTCTATCCTCTTCCTCCTCCTACGATGAAAACCACCATCATCATCATCAGCTTTTCTTCAGTATAATTTCAACAACCAAATGCGGCATAATCTGATCATTTATTTGCTACAACAGCAGGGTTTCCTTCTGTGTTTAGAGTCTCTGTAATACATTTGTTGTTGTAGTTGTTTTCTATACTTAAAGAGTAATGGTGATTGTGATTTGTCCAGCTATGAGAGAGGTCTTTGGAGCGGAAAAACATCAACCCCTATCAAGAGAAAACCTCATCAAGTTCCTGGTGCATCTTTATCAAGTATTTCAAGTGGCACTGACAGGTAAGTCATTGCAGTTACAGAATTTTACTGTTGTTTCTGTGAACACAAGTATGAATTAAATTAGTATGTTCACTCATTTTCTGATTTATTATTTTCAGAGATGAAGCTGCGGACATTGAATACCTTGAGCAAAGGTAAACAATAAATTCCAATATTGTGAATTATAAACATAGTAATAAATACTTATTGAATGTTTTATATATATATATATATATATATATATATATATATATATATGTCCTTGTAATATTAAGAAGAAGAAGAAGAAGAAGAAGAAGAAGAAGAAGAAGAAGAAGAAGAAGAAGAAGAAGAAGAAGAAGAAGAAGAAGAAGAAGAAGAAGAAGAAGAAGAAGAAGAAGAAGAAGAAGAAGAAGAAGAAGAAGAAGAAGAAGAAGAAGAAGAAGAAGAAGAAGAAGAAGAAGAAGAAGAAGAAGAAGAAGAAGAAGAAGAAGAAGAAGAAGAAGAAGAAGAAGAAGAAGAAGAAGAAGAAGAAGAAGAAGAAGAAGAAGAAGAAGAAGAAGAAGAAGAAGAAGAAGAAGAAGAAGAAGAAGAAGAAGAATATTATTAATTAAAGCCGCATCCATCGGGTCCTCGCCTCGTGCCGAACCCTCCACCTGAACGTGTCACATAGCTTCCGGATGCATTTAAAGTCAATGGCATGAATCTTAAATTAATTTAATTGCTTTTTACTTTACTTTTGCTTTTTACTTTACTCAGGCACTTTGGCTTGGAGTGTTGCATCATGCCTGCAACTCTCACTCCTAGGAAACGGGAAGCTGTCATCATGACCATTTAGAAAATACTCATAAAAAAGTGGATTGAGAGGAATTTCCAGATGCCACAAGGCACTAGTTGATATAATCCTCAACATGCGCTGGCTGAAGGATGTTCACAAATATCTGCGCTTCAGGTAAAGTGTGGGGACATGAAAAACAAGTACTTTTTATAGTTTAATAAGTTGTGTGGGTGCTTGTGTCTGAAAATGTCCTTTTCTGCTTTTCCATTCATCCAGATCAACAGCACATCTGGAGTCATTTCAGAACCATGTTCTGATGTACGCCAGCAAGCGACAGACATTCACTTCCAGAGTGTACGAGTCCAGATTTCCGCATGCAGCACTGGATTACAATTTTCACCGTGAACGACTAACCTACAGGACAGCCACGGGCCAACAAATGTATCTCAAAATCTCATTCACTCTGTTATTTTCAAATAATGGCATTGTCATACAGTAAGCTTTTAAAATGTTGGGACAGTGACACAATTTGCTAAGCTTAAACTTGTATTCTACTGAAATTGACTTGAAAATTATCTTGAGGAAATAAGACAAACTGTTTTATTTTAATTTCATCTAGATCTTGTTTTTTCTTTCCGAAAATCCACTGCTGTAGTACACAAAGTCAAGCATATGAAAAATGCACCACTGTCCCAACATTTACAGGCCTAATTGTATGAATATACTATTATTTGAAAAAAAAATATTTTGTCATAATGATTAAATGTTACAAGTGACATTCTTTTATTCAGTTTCAGGAAAAAGTACAACAAAAATGCCCAAAGGTACAGCCTGTATGCCCTAAAGTCGGAGAAATCTTATTCTTACATTCGGGAGTTGCAAGCACGGATTGTTAGGGGCAGAGTCGCAAGTGGAGCTGGGATGCTGCGGAAGAGGCCTCTTTGCCCGGATGACCCAAGAACACTTGGTGTTGTGCCCCCGATACCTCTTCCATCAACATCTGAGTTGGTCCAGACACAGGTCAGCAGAGGTCTTGGTATGTTACCCACATCTGCATGACAGTACTTTATTTCATTACCTTTGCCTACCACTGATAGTGTGCACATGCCTCTTCCTGAAAAAATACTGTTTCACAGAAGATGCTGTGTCACTGTGTCTCTTCTGACGCTCTGCCAATAAACTAACCAGGCCAGGCTGTCTTTCCACCAATCTAGTGAAGTCTCTGTAGTCTTCAAGACCCATCTCCTGCAAAAGATTCTGAAGGAAAGGAAATAAAATGGGGTCAGACTAGTAGCCATTTATGTAGGTTTTCTACAGGCTGTACAACACGCAGTAATAATGTTAACATTTGAGGTAATCCAGTGAAAAAAAAAAAATCACATTGACCAATGACCTACCAACAGCTGTAAAAAAAAACAAAACGTCTATATAGGTATACCATATTTCCCTTTATTTACCATAAAACACTTTGATTATGGTTTCACTACATGCATATAAGGTTAGCAGGGAATAGAAATTCATATATTCATGCTGCTGGCCAAATAAATGATAAGCTCACCTCTGTGGCTTCTCTTCACTGCCTTTGGAGATCTTCAATTCTCGCAGCATCTTCAACCGCTGATGCCGGTAGGTGACGTGCTCGTGACTGTCGTCTTCCACCACGCCTGCATCCTACCGATCCTCTGCCTCTCCCTCTCGCTCTTTTCACTCTTCCTCTCCATGCAGTTGTCTGCGCTGAATCACCTGAGCTCTTTTAATGTACGCACATTAAAGTGAAAATAGATAATATAGCCAGAGTAAATAGTACACAATTTGTAAGAATCACTGCCGTTTTAGAGCAACATTATCATTTTGGTAACGGTTTGTTACCGTTGTTAGCTGCTACATGTTTTTTGTTTTTGTTTTTTTTTTAACTTCTTTTATTATTTTTTGGCCAGTATAAACTCACACGAATGATTACGAAGGATGCATTTTACAATATTTATGAAACCACGAACCTCTTGCCCTGAGTGAACACTACATGAACGGTCAGATGACATTCTTTTGTCGGTGTTGCCGAGGCTTTTTGATACACGTTGGCTACCGTCGTTACGATGCCTGTTTTTCAGAAAGTGAGGTGGCAGAACGCGCATGCATTAGAATTGTAGCGACAATTCCAACGTCAGGCGGATGTAAATGTTACACAATGTCCTTTTAAAGGTGGGGAGGGTGTCTGCTTCCCTAACACTAACTGGGAGCTTATTGGGGCGGCTGTAGCTCAGGAGGAAGAGCAGTTGTCCTTCAACTGGTAAGTTGAGGGATTGATTCCAGGCTTCCCCTGAAATGCCGAAGTGTCCTAGGGCAAGACACTGAACCCCAAACTGCCCCCCGATGTGCCTATCGGGGTATGAGTGTGTTGAGTGAGTGTGTGTGAATGTGACAAGTAGTGTAAAGCGCTTTGAGTGGTCTGTATGACTAGAAAAGCGCTATAGAAGTACAAGTCCATTTACCATTTACCATTCCATAAGGGAGGGGCCTGATAACCAAAGGCTCTGGGTCTCGCTCGGCTCTTTGAGACTCTAGGAATCAATACTAGGCCTGCAGTCTGCGAACGAAGTACTCTGCTTTGAATATGAGGAACTATGAGGTCTTTGATATATAGTGGTGCCTGGTTGTGGAGGGCTTTATATGTAAGGAGAAGGATTTTAAATTCTATTCTAGATTCAACAGGCAGCCAATGAAGAGAGGCTAAAACTGGAGAAATATGATCTCTCCTGCTGGTTCTGGTCAGGACTCAGGCTGCAGAATTCTGGATCAGCTGAAGGCTTTTCAGGGCATATTTAGGACAGCCCAGTAATAGAGAGTTACAGTAATCTAGTCTTGAAGTCACAAAAGCATGAAACAGTTTTTCTGCATCACTCCGAGACAGAATGTCCCTAATTTTGGCTATATTACGTAAATGAAAGAAGGCTGTTTTAGTAACCTGCTTAATATGTGGACCAAAGGACAGGTCCGAGTCAAATATTACTCCAAGGTTTTTCACTGCAGCACTGGAAGTTAAAGTAATGCCATCCAGGTTCATTATAAAACTGGAAAATTTAGCTCGAGTTTTTCAGATCCAACGAGAATTACTTCAATCGTGTCTAAGAGGAGAAAATTTCTAGTCATCCAAGTCTTTATGTCTATGAGACAATTTTGTAGCCTATTGGACTGATTTGTTTCATCTGGTTTAAAGGATAAATATATTTGAGTATCATCTGCATAACAATGAAAGTTTATTCCATGTTGTCTAATAATTTTGCCGAAAGGGAGCATATATACAGGCGTATACAGGCGGCTGAAATGAGTTTCCTCCGCAGGGTGGCCGGGCTCTCCCTTAGAGATAGGGTGAGGAGCTCGGTCATCTGGGAGGGGCTCAGAGTAGAGCCGCTGCTCCTTCGCATCGAGAGGAACCAGTTGAGGTGGCTCGGCCATCTGGTCAGGATGCCTCCTGGACGCCTCCCTGGTGAGGTGTTCCAGGCACGTCCCTCGGGGAGGAGACCCCGGGGAAGACCCAGGACACGCTGGAGGGATTACATCTCTCGGCTGGCCTGGGAACGCCTCGGGATCCCCCCCGCAGAGTTGGCAAATGTGGCTGGGGAGAGGGAAGTCTGGGCTTCCCTGCTTAGGCTGCTGCCCCCGCGACCCGACCCCGGATAAGCGGCAGAAGATGGATGGATGGATGGATGGATGGGAGCATATATAGCGTGAAGAGTACTGGTCCAAGTACAGAACCTTGAGGAACTCCATGACTTACTGTAGTTTGTGAGGAGGACCTGTCACTGAAGTCTATCAGATAAATATGATTTAAACCAGCTTAACGCTGTACCTGTAATTCCAACCAACTGTTTTAGTCTCTGTAACAGAATGTTATGATCGACTGTATCAAATGCAGCACTAAGATCAAGCAAGATCAGTATGGACAGAAGTCCATACCACAGGCAGGATGAATTATGAAGCAGTGATCATTAGATTATTTTGTCAAAGTTTCCTTTTATATATTGCATTCTTTATTTCAAGATTACAAGATGACTCAGCCAAAATTCCTGAGCTGCCAGCATGCACGGTTGATCCTCCTGCTCTGCAGATTGCTTCAATGTATTTTCTTAACACTTACAGGCTTGAGGATGGATTTTTGAAAATCAGGAATGGAGAAGAGAATTTGTATATATTAGTCATTACTTAAGTACAAAAAGTTATGCAAATACAAATTGAATTTTACAATTAAATTTAGTTTAGTCATGTATCTTTCATTTCGAAAAGTTAGACTTTGCGCAACTGTATAGTCAAACCTGTATTATTTGCAAAATATGTACAACATTGTGAGATGTATAAACATGTAGAACAACAAGTATAACAAGTATACTAATTAAATGTAAATATTAATATAAAATGGAAAAAGAAGAAATGGTGACGTCAGGTCATTAAGATGGAAAGCAGTTTCTCCACATGGTGTTGGATCACAGAAGACATCAGAAACCAGATCAATCTGCTGACTGTCTGACAGACAAATATCACAGCAAAAACATATAGAGCAAGAAAGCAAAGTACTCATTTAGAATAGATGTTTCTTTGTTATATTTAGTTATGAAACTGTTTAAATCTAAAAAAAAAAAAAAAAAAAAAAAAAAAAGTAATATTCTGTATGTTAATACTATTGAAAATTGTTCAATAAAAGTTCAGAAACTTCTTAAGTTTGGGTCAATGCTGACTGGTTTTGCTTTCTTTGCTTTTGCTGGTATGAAGCAGGTCAGCAGACTATTTGCCTTCTTGTCGACAGAGGAGCAGGGCTGCAGGTAGAGTCTGCATGGAATCATCATGAAAACACAATAAAATAAACAGCAGACTTAATTTGGTAAACAATTGTAAAAAAATTGGACATGTTATTTGAAATTTTTTATGACAACTGTGTTTACTTGCATAACTACCAATAAATGGAAATAACTGTTTGGTGCAAAGTGGAGAAAGAGGCTTGATGTGGCTTAGCTTCTCGACATCTGCCGTCATCATCATCACTTTGTCCAGCTTGCAGAAAGCAGACGTTCCTGTACAAAAATAAATATCCGTTTCTCACATCACTTGCTCTGTGGAATCTTCACACAGATTCCTAAGATCGTAAAAATGTTTTTGCTAAGGAGCAAAGACGTTTATAAATTACAAAAAAAAAAAAAAAAAAAAAAAAGATCTTTTGTCTCCCAGTCTTCCAAAGACATTTTTCAGTTTTACTCAACATCCATTCACATGATTTTTCAACCTGCATTTGCCTGCAAAATGCAAACCTGCAAAATGAGGAAAACACTGTTATTAGATAAAATAATATAATGCGTGTATCCATCAAGCTACATTTCCTCAATTACACCATCTAGACATGAATTCCTGTTTCAATGTGCCAAACATCATAATAAAGAAGGATGTTGCCTCCATTAGAAATGTCTTGCTATAAAGGTGACGTTCCAGAATCACACCACCTGCTTCCACATACGCATCAAACCCTCCATAAGGTTACTGCTACTTCAACTTCATTATTCTGAAATAAATGGGATTGAAGGATATGTAAACAATATCTTTAAATAAATTCATTACTTCTGTGTTTTATGATAGTATAAATGTAAAACATATTTACAGTGAACACAGCTCAAAGTGATTCAACAATGAAATTATATCAGAGATCACAACTATATTTATACTACTGCTAGAAGTGGACATTTTATTCAGCTTCGCGGCAACAACGGTGTTTAGGACACACACTGTAAATACTCCAAGTGGTGTAAACACACGGAATCTGATTAATCTGAAGAGGATGAAACCTGTGCCTTTCAGTCTTTATGACACACCCAACTGGTCCAGAGTTCAAAAAAACAATAAAATCTGATAATGATGTAAATTTTTCTAAATATGGAAAATGCTAAATAAAATTATCAGAAGCAAAACTAAACTTAAATAAATAAAATAGAATAAAAATAAAAATATGTCAAACATACCAACATTAACATCAAGACCCACAAACCTGCTATTACTGCGTAGTTTACCTTCCAACTACCATCACATGTTTTACAGCTCTGAAAAACTAAACATTCCTGAGAAGTTTAAGATTCCAGGCTGCAATATTAAACAATCCATATCGTACTCCAGTAGCATTTGACACTGCAGCAATGAACACTACTCTTATATAAGCAAGAGAGCAGTTAAAATAATCAAAAATTCTCAAAAAGATCAAATGATTTTACATATTAACACCTACAGATCTAAAAGGTGAGAAGGAGTTGTTAAGGAGAGCAACTGATGTTAATACCGCAGACAGACAGATACTAACATCATCAGACCTGAATCCTTCTCATCTGTAGATTTTGTGATGCAGACTTAACTGTTCAAATATAAAATTGAACTAAACATAAATAGAGCAAAAGTAGTATGAATTGTTCAGAGAGCAGGAGCAACAACTCACATTAGCTATTAGCATCAACACTGGCTATTAGCATTAGCCCTTCCACAAAAGTGACAAATAGCTTTTCGGAATTATATTTTTAATACTTACATGCTGCAACTGTGACGTTTGTCCACGGAGAGTTGAAACTGATCCCTCTATGTTTAAAAGTTCTGTGTTGAATAGCCAAAGTTTCTAAAACAGTCCAGTTCTTGTGTCTGCTGCAGACCAACAGGCCACAGGCAATTTCTTATCTTTCTGGAGTGTTGCCAAAAAAGCAGTTTGTCCAGGTAGGTCCTTATTCCTCTGATTCTAAGAGTTTTTTAACGCACATTCAAATTAGCCTTTTTTATTTGAATCCTAGTCCAGTTGCTGGGAAAATCTGCTTCGTTCGGGAAAATGTGAATACGCCAAACAAATTCTGATTCAGATCAGACTCGGCCCGCCTTCAAATGCAGGTCTCGGTCTGCTTTAAGCTGACCAAATATGTGAAAAAGATACCAAAAAAAGTCTCTTACTGCATCTGGCGCAGTATTGCATTGTTGGTAAATACATAGCGATGACGTTAAAGGTTCTCTGCCTCATCTGTTGTTTATACCCAAAGCAGCAATAGTTTTGTCTCATTCTTTAACTCTTAAGTGGAGGAAACAGAGTTTTCTTCTTCACACGGGTCTTGTCCTCTCTTTTCTTAAATACTTGTGTAGCACCATCTTTTGTGGGAATGGGGATATATAATTCTAATGGTTTGTATTGTTTGACCAAAGTGCATCTCGGTCCGCATGGATACACACCTGAGCCGAGTCCCAAATTGGACTGAGTGTTTCGGACTATCTTGACGTGTATGCACCCTTAGGAATACATTTTCCATCTCGCTGGTGACAGCTCCTACTGCTTATTGTCGGCTGCAGACGGGCAAGGCGAGCAAATCCCACACAGACATGAGCAGTGTTTAAGACCAACAGGTGGATGAACTTCATCACTTTGGACATTATTTGCGAGAAGATTTTTAAACAAGCTTTTTAGACATTTAATTTTAAAGTCAGTTACACCCAAATCATGTCCTGGGGTAGTTTATTGAAAGGAGCCAATTCTGAACACTTACAACAGGGATTTTTGCATATGTCCTCTTTATGAAACAGAAAGTTTACCTTTTCTGAGAAATAGTCTATTTCTATGTTTCCTGAACATCTGTGAAAATCATTTTTCCAGGAAGTCACAGTTGAGTTAAATCTGTGTTTGGAAAGAGAGACAAGACCAGTCCATGTCCATTAGAGCCTCAGACTGCTGCAGAAGCCAAACCAATAGTAGGGGACAGCAACGTGCTCTGTGAAGACAGCAGTTAATCCAACTATCCGTACTAATCCAGTTCATAAAAGCTAGTCATTAGCTTTTTTATGCTGAAACACATCTGGAAAGAGTGTAAACCCAAACCCATCCAGACAGAACCAGTTGTTGAGTTGTTGCTCAGTTACCAATCCAGTCTGTTCATTGATCCAATCTAGAGATGCTTCAGGATCACATACACTGTTGGTAAAAGACACTGCCACCTTGTCCTCAGTTATACCAGTGCTATTAAATTTGGTCGAATGAGGGACCAAATTAAACAGTACTGATTTAAACCCTCAGAGTGCTTCATATCATTAAAATTGGGCTGCAATGATAATACTGGGACAGATCTAACAGCAGAGGGATCATCTGGACAAAAATGGTTGAAGATCTAGACTTTGTTCACTATCATCAAATGACATATTTCTCTTGGTGGTCTTACAGTTTTGTGTCCGTTTTGACAGGCTACGTGTAGAGCTGTCTGCCCCATAGCATCCTCCACATCCACATTGGAAACGTGCTGCACCAGATCGTGAAGAAGTTCTGTTCTCCCATTTACAGCCAGCCAATGTATCTGCAGCAGAGATTCATACAAAGACTATTTAATCAGGATACTGGTTTAACTCATAGAAGTGAAACCAAATCAACTCACAGCTGTCAGACCCTCGTTGTTGCAGATGTTGACGTCAGCATTATACTCCAGCAATTTACCCATGCACTTTTTTTGTCTGAGGAAACATTTGGTTCATGTCAGTTAATAGTTGTGGAGTTGGTGTCCTAGTCTGAACTGATTAGATGGGGTAAAAAATGGTTTAAACATTTTAACATATGCAATCATACCCATTCCTAGCAGCGAGATGGAGAGGGGTGCATCCTGAGATGTCCTGGTAATTTGGGTTGGCTCCTCGTTTCAGCAGCAGAACCAGACACTCCACCGACCCGCAACTGTACGAGCAGAACAAAGACAGTCTGAGCAGCTATTTATAAATATATATACATTAGTGTTGCATCCATACTGATACTAGCATCAGTATGTCCCGATACTGCACTCAAATGTTGGTATCGGCATTGACAAGTACAAAAAAAATAAATTAAAAAAAAAAAATTAAAAAAAAAAAAAAAAAAAAAATCGCACATGTGCCATTTGCCAATACTAATATTGAATTTAGAACAGGGCTCCTTTAACTTCTCTTGCCTGACACTCGCTGCTGTGAGAACACATGTTTAGCTTTTAACTTACTATTGGTCCAGAACAGCTTTTTTAGGTTCAGGAAAAACAAACCAGTGTGATACAAGGTAGAAGATGTCGGCAGTTTGGAAGTATTTCAGTATCGAAACTCCAGCAAGTACAGCAGCTACATGCAACATATGTGGTCTTAAAGTTGCTAGAGGTGGAAGTAAAACCACTAGTTTCAATACATCAAACTTGATTAAACATTTGCGAACGAAACATGCAAACGAACACTAAGGGTTTGAGGCGGCGGCAACTGCAAGTAAGAAAAAGAGGGACGAGAAGCTGCAACAAACCCTGGTGAGCTCACTTGAGAGGAGGGACCAGTGGGACGAGAAGAGTACAGCAGCTAGAAAGCTGTCTGAGAAAATTACTGAAATGATTGTACTCTGTAACCTGTCCCTTTTATTTGTTGAGAGCGTGGGCTTTATTTATGGCTCACGCAGTACCAAAATACAAAATCTGAAGCCGCAAATATATCACAGAGACAGCCGTCCCTGGAATGAAAAAAGAGATAATGGAGCATGTTTTAAAGAAGCTAGAAAAGGTGCAAGCCATAAGCTTGACTACTGATATCTGGAGCAGCGACTTTTCCCCACTTTCCTTGCTCAGTCTAACTGCTCACTGGGTGGACAGAGAATCATTCAACCTGGAAAGCGTTGTGCTGCATGCGAAAGAGTTCAAAGGTTTCCCACACAGTTGAGGCAATTGCAAAAGCAATTGAGACTATGCTGCTTAACTGGAAACAAAATTATGATTTAGTGGTGAGGATAATGTTTATTTGTCGTTGTAGCGTTTAACATCTACAACAAGCTACCGGTTGTCAATGGGTTAATTATTTTGCTACATGTACTTCCTCTTGAATGATCACTCCTCGTGAGATCCAGTCGATAATTTATTGTCTTTTTCGTTGCACATTCCTTTTATGATAAAAAGCATAACAGTCTGCTGGACGTACAGTAGAAAACTATTTGCCTCCCTCATTAACAACACCTGTGCACCTAAAATCCTGACCCTTAAGTAACCCCCACTACAAGCGTCACGGTATGTGATACCACCCCCTGGTGGATGGGGAGCTTATAAAAGAAACATGGCTCCTACACACCAGCCCCTAATTGCGTGTGGCAGAAGACATAGCAATTACACAATCTTGTATCAACGGAGCCACAAAAAAAAAACATGAATACGCATGAGAATCCATACACGGACTTATATTTACATTAGACAACAGCTTCACATAATAGACATATTTTGGTTACAGGTCTTTCAATCACGTTAGTTTTGGTTTGGAGGCGAACCACACGTACTAGACCTTTCTTATCTGGAAATGTTTTCAGAACTCTTCCAAGCACCCAAGATCCCCTGGGTATTGTGGAATCCATGACAATGACAACATCTCCAGAAATGAACCTTCTTTTGTACTTGGTCTATTTTTGTCATTCTTGTAGCAATGGTAAATATTCTTGGATCCATCGTTTCCAAAAGAGATCGGATATGTACTGAACTTGTTTCCACCTTTTCTTGGAATAAAGATCTTCCTTGTCGAAAAGTCCTGGTGGGAGAACTGGTTTTCCTTTCAGGAGAAGCAAATGGTTGGGTGTTAAAGCTTCAAGACCATTGGGGTCTTCTGACAGCTTTGTTATAGGTCGATCATTGAGTATTGCCTCAGCCTCGCATAGCAAAGTGTGAAATCCTTCATCATCTAACATTTGCTGACGAAGCACAGAATGCAGGACCTTTTTAATCAGTCGTATGAGACGCTACCATACATCACCTTGATGTGCGCCAAATGGTGGGTTGAAAATCCACTTAATTCCCCTTTGTGACATGGATTTCTCAATTTGGTTATGGTTTAGAGCTGCTAATGCTTCCCGTAGTTCTCTTTTTGCTTCCACAAAATTGGTGCCAATGTCTGATGTCATTTGTGAGACTTGTCCTCTTCGAGAGATGAACCTCCGTAATGCATTATTGCATGAATCAGTGTCCAGAGAGTAAGCCATTTCCAGGTGGACCGCTCTGCTTGTCATACAAGTGAATAGGACGCCATATCGTTTTACAATGTTACGCCCTCTTTTCAACTGGCCCAAAATAATCTACCCCAATGTTGGTGAATGGCGGTAAATCAGGGATTAATCTTTCCTCAGGCAGATCTGCCATTTTTTGTTCACTTGTTCTTCCTCCATACTGTTTGCAGAACACGCACTTTGCTATAACCTTTTTCACAGCTGAGAGACCATTTGTAATCCAAAACTTTCGTCTTATATTAGAAAGGACATGATTTCTGCCTCTATGACCGAGTTACAAGTGATAATGACGAATGATAAGACCGGAGATGTGCTTGTCTGTTGGTAGAAGGAGGGGATGTTTTATGTTTTCAGGAATAGCTGCTTTGCTCAGCCGGCCTCCGACCTGGAGTTGGAGGTCGGCTGACCCGGAGTCGGCAGCGGTGATCTCCAGGCGAGGAACGGTAACAGGCTTAAGTAGAATCTGTAGAAATTTCTGTTGACCGTTTCGATCACATCTGGTGAAAAGTTAGTTAGATTATTCTCAGCAGTCTTTCTTAAAGCAAAGCAAGCACAGCTTGGAGAGGAAACTGCTCCAAATAAGTGAATGGTCATGCGATATTCTTCAAGGTCCTTTCCTAGATTACCTTCGGGCCACCACAGAAAACGCAAAAAATCCACATGCTCCTCAGTTACTTTTACTTGATGGAACATGGCCTTTATATCTGCCATCAGGGCAACATGCTCCTTCCAAAATCTCATTAGAACCCCTACCAGTGAGCTTGTTAGGTTTGGGCCTTGCAAGAGTTGGCTGTTGAGTGACGTCCCTTTATATTGTGCTCCACAGTCGACTACCACACGCAATTTATCTTTCCATGGATGATACACACCGTGGTGTGGTGTGGTATGTACCATACTTTGCCCTTTGTCACCACCAACTGGTGCTGCGGCACTTGCTCGGCGTAGCCATTATGAATAACTTCTGCAATAATGTTAATGTATTCCTTGTGAAAGTTAGAATCTCTCTGTAGTTTCTTTTTCAGACCAAGAACACGTTGCAAAGCAATAGAGATGTTGTTTGGCATTGACACATTTTCTCCTTTGAAAGGCAGTGGTAATATATAGTGTCCTTTCCGAAGCTGAGCAGAGCATTCCATTATTTCCAAAAATCTCTTTTCTTCCCTTGACATTTCTTCATTTTCTGTTGAAGCCTTTTCATTGAAGTCATAGTTATACTGACTGGTTAACAAATCCTCAATTCTGTCTACCACAGTCCTATTGGCATGGAATGTTAGACAATCACTCGCACAACCACTGCAACCTTGTACTGTCCCATTTATAACCCATCCTAGTAGGGCTTTGACTGCGTAGGGCCCATCTCCCTGGCTGTTAACAATTTCCCAAGGTTCCATCAGCTGGATGCATTGGTGCCAATTAGAAGATCCACGTCAGCGTTTATGCGAGGAACCTTAGCCCCTTTAAGATAAGGCCACTTAGTCAGTTCCTTTTCACTGATGATGTTGTCTGTAGAGACCGGCATCTTCCTTTGGGTAAATACACTAGGAAGCTGATAGAAATGTTTGCCAAACAACCCTGAAAACTGCAAATCTTTTATAATGGAGGTCATCACTGTCTTATTTTGACTCATGGTGCGAAGGTGAATCTTGGCATTTCGTCCTTGAATGTTCAACTTATGAAGGAGCCTTTCAGAGCAAAAAGTGTCTGTGCTCCATGGATCCAAGAAAGCATAAGTTTCAATAACTTTAGTTCCCTTTGTGCTCTTCACTTGAACAGGCAAGATGGGAAGAATACCATTGTGGTGGCCAGCCCCTGTATGACCACAGGTGGATGTTGCTTTACAACCTCCAGAGGATGTCTTTTCTTGACCTGTACCCTTCCAATTAGTCTTTTCTCCTTGTCCAATATGCAATATACTGGGATGCATTTGATTGCAGGGTTTGCAAGTAATGCACTTATCACAACTCTTGCTTTAATGTCCTGTGTTCAAGCAACCAAAGCATAGTCCTTTCTCCTTTAGAAAGTCTAATTTTTCCCAGTGTGATCTTTTACCAATTGTGAACATTGCTCCAATACATGACCATCCTCTGAACAGAATAAGCAAGAAGAGAAACTTGTTCTGTTTGGAGTCTCTTTATTTTCACGAACGGCCCTTTTAAGTTCATCCTTGACAGAAACATGAGTGGAAAAGCTATTTCTTTTGAGCTGTGATTTTATTTGAGGCTGATTTGGTCTTGTTATTCCTTTGATAGATGGAGTGTCCTGTATGATGCCGATAACTGGGTCTGATGTAATCTTGATCTGTTGCTCAATGAAGTTGACAATGTCTGGAAAACATGCCCTTCGACCAGTACTTTCAAGAATTTCACTTGCCTTTGTTCTCCACTTCTCTCTGAGTTTGTAGGGAAATTTCTGACTCAGAATTTTCATATTGGATGGCATACTTAATTCCTCCTAATATTGCAATTCCTCCATGGTGTTGCAGCATTCACAAAGGAAAAGTCCATATGCCTTTAGTCCTTTGGCATCCTCACTTTTGACACTTGGCCAGCTCGTAACCTTCAACATGTAGGCAGCTGTTATAATGAATTCATTTCCAAAGTGTTCCTTTAGCAATCTTTTAGCAGTGGCATATCCTTTTTCTGCAGTCATGTGAAGACAACTGCGTACCCTGTGCTCTGGTGTACTGCTCAAGATAGTACAGACAATCTCCTTTGCATGCGGTTGGTTGGTGCCTTCTGGGGCCGGTGGCGGCTCCCTGGTTTGGGTTGCTGGGAGCTCTGGTTGTTAGGGCGGCTAGCCCCAGTTTGTCCTGGTCTTTCCGGGCACGGGACATGGGGGGCAGGCCTAGTTCCGCTGGTGGCTCATCTTCTGGAGGAAGAACCCACTTTCCTCTGGACAAAAATCCCCGCTCTCCATCACACACAGGTAGGGCATTGGGAGGTGGGCACGTTGTGCTGGGTGGTGAGAAAAGCCATCAAGGTGTTCTTGATCACTGCACCTAGAATCTGCTCACCTCTCAGTTTTAATCACATTTAGTCACCAAAACACAAAACACTGACGACTCATGGTCAAGTTTTAGGGGGCGGGGCATGCAGTGTACGGCGGGTGGGGCTGCTTAGGCGGTTCCTCCCCCGACACGGTGCGGTTACCTCCCTCAATTTTAATTGCAATTAACAGACACTTCGCAGAGGAGCGGGGGAGTGGGAGATGGGGTGTCTGTAAGCGACAGGATAAATAGTGTGTGTGTGTATGTGTGTGTGTGTGTGTGTGGAAGAAGGGAATGTGTGCGCACATATGTGAGTGCGTGTGTGTGTGTGTGTGTGTGAGTGAGTGTATGTGAGTGTGTGGGAGGGGTGAAAGGGCCTTGGTGACCGGGGAGCGCGGCCGGTGCACTGGGGCGCGGCCTGGCTACCATTCGGTGGCGTTCTGGGTGTCCTGGCTCTCCATTGGCGTAGGCTGTACCTTCTGTCTACGGGGGTGGTGGGGTTGCCTTCGGGCTCTTGGGGTCCTGGGGCCCGCCCTCTGTCTGTCCTGGGGGGCCGGTGCCCGGCGGAGCCAGGCTTTGCTGTTCCGGGCCTGCTGGGGCCTGTTCCCCCTGACCATGGAGGGCTCTGCTGGGGCCCCCCCTCTGACACCTCCTGGGTGGATGCATGGCTGGCTCCGGAGCGGGGTGGTTGGGATCTGTGCTTGGGGACGGCCGCCAGCTGCTCGAGCCTCGGGGTTCTCCGGGCCTTCCTCTTGCCTGCGTGTGGGCGGGGCCACATTGGCATGATCACTCTTCTCTGAACACGTTCCACTCTGTATGTTCTGCATGTGACACAGTCACTGAGTCACCTGCAGGTTCATTTACTAACAACGGCTGGTTTTCTTCCTGTGTGTCTAATTTAGCTTGTGAGCTCTGGGTTTTCCTGATAGTTGATGGCTTCATCCTCCCGCAGGGGGAACATGACTCCAGTGTGTATAGGTGTATGGATGTGTGTATATATAGGTGGGTGTGTATGTGTGCTTATATACACACAAATGTATGTAGGTTGTTCTCTTTTTCAATCTTTTTTTTCTCTCTCTCTCTTTTTCTCTCTACAAGGTGTTTTCTGGTTTCTCTTCTTTTCAATTCTCTCTGTGTCCCTCTTCTGTCCTCTCCGGTCCAGCAGTACAAACTTTGTAATACAAACAATTATGCAAAATAAATAGAAAAATAAAATTAAAATCCAGAATATCAAGGGGAGCATTATATCTATGATGCTTCCCTTGGCAAAGTAAATTTACCCAGCAGAATACAGCATCCAGAAAATCCATTTTGCCTGCTTAAATGCTGGACAAGACAAAAAAAAAAAAAAAAAAAAAAAGAGTAAACAATATTTACTTGCCAAAAGTCTTTAATATTACCAAAAAAAGTCACTAGACTTGTTGATAGTCATGTTTCCTTTAAATAACTAAAGGGGTGTTTAAACCGTTCAATATTATGCCAAAGTTGCTAAGTTAGTAACTGGTGTACCATGTAAATCAGTAAAAACACTGTACCAGGAAATTGTACACTGACAACTGTAATATTCAATATTCATTCATTGACTAAATAAATCTATTAATTTCTTTTAACTTGTTAATTTATCTGTAATTAATCATTCATACTTAATGTGTTAAAGTACTTTTTTTTTTTTTATATATATAAATAAAAGGTCAAACAGTTTTATGGGTTCATGTGGGATCAGTGCATCTTACTTGGCTGCGATGTGGAGCAAACTTCTCTTCACCCGTCCAAAGGCATAGTTCACATCAAACTTGGAGTTGAGAAGCAACTCTGACACTGACCTATGTAACAAAAATAAATTTAAAAAATGTAATCATAAAATTGCCTCTGTGATGTGGTTGGAAACAGCAGGAAACATAGCTGATGTACCTGTGCTGGTCAGCCATGACCATTGGCATAAGCGTGTAGACTGCAGTCTCATTGTCTGAGGAGGAAAAAATGTAAAAGGGATTAAAAGCACCAGACAAACCTAATTACCACCAAGGGGGGAATAAAAGTAGCTTTCATTTAGTTTTACTCTCATATTTTAGTTTCTTTCAATAACAGCAACAGGGTTCTTGCACTACTTTAAAAGTAACATTTAATGCTATTTAAGACATTTTTAATACCTTAACAAACAAAATCAAATAACCGACAAACAATTTAATCAGAATACTTTATTTGTTGCCTCCAGTGATTTAAATCAAAATTATGTGCAATGTACAGAAAGACTTTTTTAGAGAACATAAACCAAGCAGAGTTTTTCAATCCAAAAACTCAGGTCAACTAGTCCAGACTTAAAATGGTGAAGCACCATTTCGCTATTTTGCTAAAAACAAATGGAACAAACTGTAAGTGTGGATTAAACTCTCATCATATGTAGACACTTTTAAATTAGAGGTCGACCGATATGGGTTTTTCAGGACCAATACCAATACCGATTATTAGTGGTTAGAAGAGGCCGATAACCGATATTTGGAGCCAATATTCATTTGCAGTTAAAGTGTAAAAATTGGCTTAAAAAAATTGAATAATGCAAACACTGGACTTCATTGTAATGCCTAAAGCATGTTTATTGAATGACACAAATAGAAAATAATAGCTCCAGAAGTGCCTGAATTTCTTACACTCAGAAACATCTCTTATAAAGTTGAATAAAAGGTTAAATGAGTCTGAAATTTTTCCACAGAAAATACAGTAAAATGAAATAACTACAATGACTTGTCTTTGTTTTAAGTTCAAACGCAACAAAAATACAGGGAGTTCTCAGGCTCAGCAGCACCTCTTCTAAAGTTAAATAAAAACTTAAATAATAGCTCCCTGAATTTTTACACTATAAATGAAAAAAATTTTCAATATAACTGAAATGATTTAACTTTGTTTTAACTTCAAACAAAAACAAAAAGTGCAGGAGTTCTCAGGCTCAGCATTATCTCTAGTAAATACAAAAAAAAAACTTGCTTCCAGAGATTTTATAGTAATAGTATATAAAACAAAGTTGAATAAAATTTGCACAGAAATGTGTCAAAAGCTGAATGTTACTGATTGGGCAACGTAGTGGGACACGTTGCCTAGCAACGCTTTGTTTGGGGGGTGGGGTGGCAGCTCTCTGCTGAGTGCGGCTCTTGTTGCATTAACAGTGACTATCACTGCCCTACGACAAAGTTCTCTAGCTTTATTTATTAAATAAAACCATGCCATCGCTCCACTGAATCCGCCATCATTCAGACTGACTGGAAGAAAAGCGCCGCCTTTCCCTCCACTCTTTTCCACTGCGTTTGTTGCTCGCTCCAGACAAGCGGAAAACGCGGCAGGAGCGTCAGGAGTGTTTTGGGCGTCGGACACAAAAGTGGCACTTTAGTGACCAGCGTCAGGCATTTGGTCTGAACACACAGTTATAAAACTTTTTAGATTTTCGGCGCGGAAAAATCAACCTAACATGCATGTCTTTGGATGGTGGGAGGAAGCCGGAGAACCCGGAGAGAACCCACGCATACACGAGGAGAACATGCAAACTCCACACAGGAAGGCCACTGTCCAAACCTCGCCCCAGCCAAGGATTGAACCTGGGACCTTCTTGCTGTGAAGCCACAGTGCTAACCACCATGTCACCGTGCAGCACCGCCTGTAGAACGTGTGTATCAATTTTCATGAAGATTGATAACATGCAGTGGTGGAGCACCTAAAATAGGTGGTGCCATCGGTCAGCTTTGCCTGAGCACTCCCAAGCACTCTGTAATGAACAGGCTTGTTCATTACGGGTTCACTCAAGCACTTTGCACATTGCACTTTAAAATATTCACAGCATTTGGTTATTCACTCTGCACTTGGGGAAGTGCTAATTTGCACATAAAGAAATTGCACATGATTGTCGTTTTAAAATAAATATATTTATTTATTAAAATGTTTGTTGCCCATAGGTCCGGCCGGGGAGGCGTCACTTCCGGTAATGGCGGCCGCCGGTCCTGCGGGGCAACACGACAATTATGATTGGATAAGTGCAATAGATGTGTACATCTTTTAAATTGGTACTTTCTTTTAGGTGTGGGGCGCATGCGTGAATGTTCGAAGTGTGGAGTGTAGGTGAGAGTGTATGTCGGGTTTTGCTTTTATTTATGTCCTCCTCTTGTGTCCAGGGAGGCGGGGACCAGACGCCGCTGGAGAACGTTCCGGGCTGGACCATGGGGAGGAACAAGACGGGGGGGTGGTGGTTTTAGGATGTAGTATTATTTAGTCTTTAGTTATCATCTGCGTGGTTTTGTTTGGGGGTTTATTTCGGTTGGGGGTTTTCTTTTTGTTAGTTTTGGTTATGGTTTGGCGTTAGAGAGTCCGAATATGAGTTTATGGTTAATGTTGTTTTGTGTTACACCTGTAGAGTTTTTATGGTTTATCCAATTTCAGCAGATGGCATTAAAGGCGCCGTGAACAGATCAGGTTTTTTTTTTCTCTTCGGCTGCTGGAGAAGCCACCTTCTGTTTTTAACTCTCTGATGCACTTTATTGCACTTGGCACTTTACAAAGAAAATAAAAAGAAAAAGACGTGGACCACCTTCAGCTTGCCTCTGCCTCCCCTCGTTAATGGTACTCACTCCACCGCTCGTGTCTTTCCTGGCTTACACACTCCAAAATACAAACTTTTCACATTCAAAAGGAATGGAGGCAAAATTTCGTGAGTTTTTGAGCATGTTCAGACCGGTAAATGGCAATTCATTGATGAGCAGAAAAATAACACCAGCGATTCCAATAAGCCTTCGCATCGCATACTGTGCTCAGGCCTAAATATAACGCCTTCAATAGCATTTGGCCAATGCAGATATAAACATGATCAAAGGTCATATTTTAATTTCTGTGTTTGTCAAAGAGCAGCAACTCTGTTGACAGATAGCTGGAAATCTAAGCCAGCTAGAGGTTTTTCCTCCCTTCAAAAAAAAAGTTTGAAAATGAGCTGCAACTATCGAGTACTTTTGGAATCAGGTACTCTGTCGATTATTTTTACGAGTAATCGAGTACTCTAATGATTATATTTTTTTATTATAATTTGTAAAACAAATACTAGAAACTCCACCAAAGTAAATTGAGAAATGTATATTTGTGAAGCTGTTGCATGTGTTGTTACAACTTAAGCATGAGGATTTGTTGCAGCCAACGATAGCAAATTCCTGCCTTTTAAAAGATTTAAAAGAAGAATTTACGGATCAAAATTACTAAATGTTTAATACGGAATAAAAGTTTGCTGCACAGCAACAGAGGCTATGCCTGCCGTCACACGCTGCCTAAAACATGCACTGAAGCAGGGAAGTGGGGGTGTTTTCGTTTTGCTGACGACGTGCTGTCATTGTATGTGAGACATACTTTACAACACACACACTGCGCTACGTTTTCTGCCCTTTTGAGTGTGAAATGGTCCCACACTTGCGACCTTTTCGGTCTTCTCCTCCCCTTTTCTTCATTGTCTATTATTAGAGTAGACCAAAGCAATGAGAATCTTCAGACAGCAAAGCAAACGGCTCGCCGCTGCTGTTTGAAATGTCCGTCAGTTACAACAGTCCAGGTGAAACAGTCATACTGTACAGACATACCGTTGGCAACAGATTCTGTTTTTATATATTTTTTATAAATGTTTAAATATTTTATATATTTACTGAAACAATGATGTAGTCCCTCCGAACAGCGCAGTGGTCCGAGAATGCCACGATGACGCATTAATTAAAATATATCACCATGTGATTTTAATTAAAAGTCTCGAGGCAAATAATTTGCCTCGATCAATTTTTGTACCCGGGTTACTCGAGTTACCAGAGTAATTGTTGCAGCCCTAAATGATTTTTATAATGTAGTTTCTAGACAGAAGCCTGCCAGGTCCAGATTGAGGCCAGGGCTGGGCGATATGACCAAAATCTCATATCTGGATATATCTCAATTTATATCCCCATAACGATACACAACGATATAAAATTGTTTCTGTAATTTTGTGCCAGTAATCAGTTGTTTGTCAGATGTGCTTGGCTTCTGCAGGAACTATGGCTGAATGACGTTTCACAGGGAAAAGTCTGTTGCAGCGTTTGCATCTGAAGTTTATTATGAGCGCTTTCGCCAACATTTGACACTGCTTAAAAATGCTTTGCTCGTTGACTCTATTCTTTATTCTGTATGTTGGTCTTTTTATATCCAAACCGCATCCATGCAACAGAAATTTCCCCTCTTTTATTAACAAGTTCATCAGTTTTGGTTGGCTGGTCATTTAGTGAATTATCTCTGTGCATGCCGTAGAGTGCATCTTGACGTAAAATACTGCAGTAAAGCACCTTATTGTGGCGTAAACGACAGAGCCTTATATGAAATGATAGACTTTTTCTATCAACCAAATAATATATCATCATATCGCCCAGCCTTAATTGAGGTATTTCCATCTGTTTTCTCTGAGAAAAAAAGAGGGTTAATACAAGTTAATATGATTTATTTATTTATTCATTACACATCAGAGGAGATTTCGTTTTAATGAGACTTCTTGTTTATTGTTGTTGTATTATTTTGCTATGCTGGCATCAAAAGACATGATTATTTCTTGGTTAATAATCAAAGTCTAGAACATTAACATATCTAGACCTAAAACAGAGTCCCATGGGGCCCAAAATTACAGAGAGGATTCAGATCAAATCTGAACCACTCAAAAGTAGGACCAAAACTACTACAGATCAGTACCACCACAGATTCAAACAAAATATCAAAAGACTAAATAGTTTAGTGATTTACAAGGAATGTTAAACATTGCATCCATCTTTCAATGTCTGGAATGTCATCACAGTAAAATGTTCATTTCAAATGTTTTTGTCTGCATTCTCTGGTGGTAACAGACCAGCTTGTTCCTCCACGGTGCTTGGGTGTCGCTCTCATCAAAACATCCACTACTAAATATACATTTTTTTAGATGGTGCAAAATTCTTATGGAATTCAAATGGTTACCTCCGCCAAGAAGGCTATGTTTTCACCAGCGTTTATCTGTTTGTGTTCAAGATAACTCAAAAAGTTATGGGTGGATTTTCATGAAATTTTAAGGTGTTGTTGGAAATGTGAAAAGGAAGAACAGATTTAATTTTTGGATCCAGGAACTTTTTACAACTGTGGCCCTTGGCAGATGTTTGTGATCTCCGAGTGCTTTTCTAGTTTACATATAATTTGGCAGGAAGGCCAGACTTTTTGGAAGTATGTTGCATATGAGACAAACAAAGAGGGTAAACAGAGATCTCGACAAGCATGTGTCCAAACAATGCTTTAAAGTGATGGGAACAAAGTCGAGCAACACAACAAATTTGGCCGACCCCCTGGCTAGGTTAGTAACTTAAATCTCCCGTTCATCATTTAACTTAATATAAAACTGACATCAGCACGGTCGGTGATCCACATTAATGTTATTTGTTTTGTAAATAGCTGTGGCTAGCATGCTTATCTCACTGCTCTAAATAATGTTGGTTGTTTTGTTATCCACCATTAGGCTAGTAGCCTTTAGCTAACATTTAATTGTGCCATTTTCTCTTAAAGTTGCAAAGCAGAGAACAGTTGACCTGCAACCAGTAAACAGAGGAAGCACACACAGCCAACTCTACAACTTTTGTTTGAAAAATACATAAAATATTAACCTAAGTCACCAGAAGCTGTGCAACCTAACAAGGCTGTGGCAGAATACATCTGTGAGGATCAGGTTTCTATTTACACTGTGGAGAAACCTGGTTTACAACAACTGCTTATGCAGCTAAATCCATGGTGTTTTCTTCCTTCACAAAACCACTTCATGTAGACTGAAATCCCAGAGTTGCACAATACAACAAAACAAACCACAGCAGCTTCAAAGGAAACCATACTTTGCATGTACAGCCGACCTTTGAACCAGCAGAGCTGCACCCTCTTTCATGGCTGTAAACCTGCAGTTTATAACTGAGTCCTGAGACATGCAGAGTAGGTGTTTGAGCTGTGTTGGGTTGCATTCAGAGCACTCAGGGGACAGCTTGAGAGAAGCTTTGGAGGAGATTGTGCAGGAGTCATGGAAAGTGTATATAACCAACATGGCATCTATTACCACAGATAATGAATCAATCAACATGAAAGCATTTTTAGCAGCATTATACATGGATTCCATGTTTTTGGGCACAATTTTCTGTCAAAAAGGGTCTGGCTCTTAACTGTATAACAAGAGATGAGAGTCTGCAGACTCATTGTTTCAGGTTTGCAAACATCACCTTCGACCCAGCCTACACAGCCTACAAAGATAAAAACAGATCTAAAGGGACTTCTGTCAAACAGTCAAGGAAAGAAAAAAACATGGAGATGATACATGTTTGGGAATGAACTGACATTATAAACCATGCTATTTTTTTTTCTTACAGTTTATATGGCCTCAGAAAAAGTTAATTTTGCTCTACCTCAGACAAGTGTTTGCACTTTTCTCTGTTTTAGAGTTTAGATTATTTGCACATTTAAAGAATACCTCAGGCAACCTTAAAATATTGTCGAATTGTTATTTATTTACATTTATTCAACTTGCATCTGTGATTTGGTTGAGAAGGCATTTTAAATGTTAATTCTAAAGTTTTTCCATGTTAAAAATATTTTCATGCCTAAAGTATTTAGAATTTTTTAATTCTTTGGTAAAAAAAAAAAAAAAAATGGTATTGAGCACTGAATATTTCCCTAGGTATTGATATTGAGTGTGAAATTTTAGTGTAGAGACAACCCCAGGCCATTTGAGACGTTTGGAGACCGTGGATATTGCCACACTGTCCCAACTTGTGCTTGTGTTGCTCTATATCAGGGGTGTCCAAAGTCGGTCCTCGATGGCCGCTGTCCTGCAGGTTTCCCATGTATTCCTGTTCCAACACATCTAGCTTCCACTTAATGGATCAAACAGCCAATGACGTGCACAACTGATTAAGCTCTACTACTAATTAATTTGAATCAGGTGTGTCTGAGCAGGGATACATAGAAAACCTGCAGGATTCTGGCCCTCGAGGACCGGAGCTGGACACCTCTGCTCTATATTGATGACAAAAACAATGTAGAGGACGGATTTTTTTGGAGTTCATCATTCTGCAGTCAGCTACAGCGGAATCTATTGGTACTGCACTAAAAGAGCGTCTTGCGGACATCCTTCATCAGGATCAGAAAAGTTAACTCATCCTGTCAGACAAAGGATGGAGCTAGTGTCATGAAGGGGGCAACTACTGGCATTCAGCGGAAGCTACAAGATGTGTTCCCATATGCACATTTCACTGCTGTGTACATCAGCTCATGCAACCTTTCACATCTCCACTGTGAGAATAAGTTTTCTGACCTCAGTGCATGTGCCAGCTTTTTTTCCAGATCACCCCAAACAAACTGTTCTTGACAAAGTGGTGGCCCATTGAGTGACAACATACATTAAATGGAACTTTTACAACTGTGCCATCAATACTGTGTTTGAGCACAGAGAAGATCTCGTCCACTGTTTGGAGAGGATAAGAAACTGTAAAATGTCAAGTTGTCATGAAGGTAAACCTGACCTATAAACCGAAAATGGATTTCTGTACCAGGCTGTAAACATGTTTATTTCTGCCATGAAGTTGGCCATGGGAGTCTATGGGGATTCGCTCTGTTTTGGAGCCAGCCCCTAGCGGATGAAGGGGGAACTGCAGTTTTATGCACTTTCGCATATGCTTCACTTTTAACCGTTGGAGGTTGCCGCTTGAATAAAGTGTTTAAAAATAAAAGTGTTCAAACAATAAAATGTAAGGAGCGAGCGCATCACAGTCCACAGGAGTATGTTCACCAGGGAGGAAGAGGGTGCTGCTGCTCACTCCCTCAGATCAGAGTGCTCAAAAGAGTGGCGATACTCCCATAGACTTCTATAGAAAGAATGGAATGCAGAAGTCACGTGGTTCATGGAGCTGCCAATAGTTCCAATTATCAATAGTTCCACCACTGACCGTCATTCATTTTCAGTGTTTTGGAAGCATTTTCTCAGATAAGTGGCTGAAATGGGGACAGTTTTTGGCGTTGTTGGTCATTAGCTAAATATTCTGCAACAAATTAAGTCAACTTTGATATTTAATTAGGCCAGTATAAGTTTATTAGTTATTAACAAGTAGGGCTGCACAATTCTGGGTAAAATGAGAATCACAATTTTTTTGCTTAGAACTGAGATCACGATTCTCTCACGATTTTTTTCCAATATGAATATTTATTGCATATATTACCTTGTCTTCTCTTACACACACAACCTTCGAATAATTTTAATAGTAACATTTTTTGTACAATCACATGGCTGTACGGTCACAGCGTGCAGCGTAGAGCAACGCTTTTCACTGGATATCTTCCCCAAAATGTTTTCTGCTGTCTGAGCCAATTTGAGTTTGATGGTGTACACAAAGCCCAAGATATGGTATCTGAGTAAAAACCAACACTTACGGCCATCAGTGGGCGTGGCAAATTCATAATCCAACTCTTGAGATATAGATCTCTTCAGGATGGGACTGGCATCATGTCTAGCAAATTTGGTGCCGAAATGTTTTATGTAGGAGTTATATCAATTTCGTTTTTCACAGCGAGACATCAAACTTTGAAGCACCGCCCCTCCTATACGCCCTGGATTCTGCAAGCAATTTTTAATCCCACATGCCTCCTGAGCATGATGATTGAATTTAGGTGTCAGTTGGATAAAAACCCTAGGACGAGTTTGTTCAAATACGAGGTGAGTAAAATTTGTAAATGTATTTACTAGTGTGTTTATCATCTCGTTTCTGTTGACTATGATAAATTTAGTCGGCTGCTTCCAAAAATAAAGCTTTGATAAATTATATAGACAGTATAGTAATCAAAACACATTATTGTGCAATACTGTGAGAAAACTGGGAGGAAAATTGATGTATCTGTGCTGCCAGAACCTGGCCAGAACCCACTGAACTATTGAGAGCAACAGGAACCAAGTGACTGCGTGTTGGTAAGTTCAAAGAGTGTTGTAACTCTTACTAAATGGCACTGCCCCAGATTAGAGGCTGGTGTGGAAAATGAACGAGTACACAGATACACTGGAACTATATGCGCCAGAGGCCCCGGATGCTGTGCAGGTGGTTTATTTCTTTGTTTCAGATTATAAAATGAATGTACATGAATGACATGTCTCTGACCCCAGTTTATTTATTGTGGTTAGAGAGGCGGAGGCCAGTGGTTCCACCTTGTGCCCCCCAGCAGGTGTGTCCTCTATAATTGCCATTACGGTGGTGGTGCAGGAAATGGGGAGAAATAAAGACCACCCTGACAGAAATGACAATAAAAGACAAACTTGTGAATAAATAAAAATTCTCCAACTCTTGTGTTGCATCACTTCTCGGCGCTGCGTAAAGCAAAAGTCTGGTTCCATCATAAGAGTCTGAATTTAAGATTGAGGACAACATCGCTTGTTGCAGGTGAACATGACACGTTCCCATTTCATGCAATGTTATGTAGCATCTCTTTGTCGGTGTGTAACACGGTTCTTCCTGTGCATCGAGGCACCTCTGCCTGCACTTCATTGGCCTGATGGCCACTACACCATGGCGTGTCTGGCTGTGGCGCACACAGTTCTGTTTGTCTGCGCTCTGGAAGCACGGAGTAACAGCAGTGAGCAGCCCCAACCTGCCAGTCACTTCGTTTTGGAAGGTGCCGGAGTGTTCCATGCACCATGTTCATCAGCAGGGACAGATAAGCCACTGGGAATCTTTGCAATTTATATTCAACCAATGGTGTAATTTGCCCGGGGGATCGGGGGGTTGCAACCCCCGCAAAAATCACATCCAACCAATACAACCCCCCCCAAAAAATAACTATTCTATTGGAGCCGATAGAAAATGACACCCGCGATTCAAACTAGCGTAACTCCGCAACCATTTGCGCTATTCTGAAACAGATTCTGAAAGCTGAGAAACGTAGCTTTCTGTTGATATATAACATGGTTTTCGCGGGGGTACGCACGAGAGGGCGGGGTAAAGTGAGCAGCCGCGAGAAGCAGAAGCGGAGACTGAGCGAACACCTGCATCATCGTAGCGCTGATTTAGCAGATATTAGCAGGTTCTTTGCAGTATTTTTGTCCAGATACCGCTTGTAAATAATATTATGTAATCATAAATAATTCTATTAGTATAGATTGTTTTAGTCTGATTCATCTTTTTTCTTCATCATTCCATGTTTCTTGCTAACGTTCATCTTTTTGCCATAGTTCCTGTGTTTATACAGACCTAATCATTAGTAATCACAGTAACATTTTGTAAATAATTTTGTAAATAATGGAGATAATCTGAGGAGATGAAAGAGAGAGGAAAGTCTCGCTGAGATTTCTGGATGATGGACAGGAGGAGTCTGCTGCAGCATCTCAACCACATAATACAGTTTGTATACACTGAATGTTCCCAGGGTCATCACAGCAATGTGTCTTCATTGTCTAGTCCATGGTTTTATTGGCTTTGTCTGAAATGTTTTCCTCTTTACTTGATAAGTTTTTCCCTGTTCTGTGTATTCATGAAGGCCTTAAATTTTCTCTAGAAGATTTTTCTTTTTCTTCGGAGTCTTTTCTAATGTAACGGTATGTTCATATTTTTTAGTTATTACTCTGATGAACGTCCATTCAGTAATGATGACAAAAGGCAGGGACGAAGTCAGATCCGTGGCCAAGGCCGAAGGAGCAGAGGTGATGATGCCGCTGGTGATGCCCATCGTAGCAGGTCACCACATCATCATCAGGCCTGGAAAACTGAGGCAGACCATGACACACTAACCCTCACCCACCCAGATTTAGCCCTAAACGTACCACTGGTGTTTAACCCCTTCTGACCACTGGCACACATACACCAGATGATATTTTTTCCCTCTTTTTTGACTCTGAGGTGCTCAGGCTGTTGTGTGCAAAACACAAACAAAAGGATGGTTGCCACAAAAAGCAAAGCTCAAACTGAAGCAATATATGAAAGACAAACCAACAAAATGGGGAATAAAGTTTTTGGATTAGCTGATGTAAATGGATACACAGTTGACTTCAAGCTGTAGCCAGGGAAAAATCAGGATGCTTCAGGTAATGGGCCTTCTTTTGATGTGGTGACAGAGCTGGTGAATAAGGAGTACCTGGGGAGGGGCTACATTGTTTTCTGTGACAAGCCCTCTCCTGTTCGGTTATCTCAGACGACAGGGGTTTGAGGCTGTGGAACCTACAGGCAGGGCAGAGCTGGAGTGCCAACAACTCAGGGGAACGCCAAGGCAAAAAAATCTGAGAGAGGCTCCATCAGGTGGATCAGGGACAGTGACCTTCTCTTCATAAAATGGATCCATGCCAGGGCGGTCTCCATCATCTCCACTCTCCATCTTGTCTACATGGGGGAGACTGTCCTGTGGTGGCAGAAGACCGGTGAAGGGTGTAGCCATAGGGTCCCTGTCCCAAGACCCACGGCTGTAGGTGAATATAACAAGTACATGGGGGGAGTGGACACTTCTGACCAGATGTTAGGAAAAACAAAAAGATGGCCCATGACAGTGTTTCAGCACCTTCTGGACATTGCTGTCACCAACAGCTTCATTATTCACAAGGAGCTCCTGCCCCCACTAGCACCAGAGAGGACACAAGCAGCAGTCAGAAGACAAGCCAAGGGAGGAAACAATGCACTCTGTGCAAAAGATGCACATCTTGGATGTGTGTGGAGTGCAAGGTTGGGCTCTGTCTCCAGCTGGACAAGAACTGCTTCACCATCTACCATGGCTGCTTAAAAACACCTGAAAATCCACAAATATAAAAGCCTCACACATGGACACTGAAAGCTGTAGGCAAACAAAACTCTTTGTGATGTTGTAAAATATGTTACATTTCATTTCTGCAATATTAGATTTTTTGCTTAAAGCTAAATCTGGTAAAAATTCAAAAATTTATTTTTACTCTTTTGCATTTATACACTGTTCTGTGCATTCATAACATATCAGAATGACAAATACTTGATAGATTTTTAAAGGTCCACATCATGAAAAACTGGGCTAGGAATTTTACTGAAATTCTATGTTCGGACACTTTCATTAAAAGTGTACATGCTGGACAGCTTGCCAGTCCATCGCAGGGCTTTTTTTTTTTTTTTTAATTACGAGTAATTAAATTATTCATCAAAATTATTTATAAATGTATAATCATTTACCCAAAATGGATTTTCATAATCTTTGCAAATGCTGTTAATTTACAACATTCTGTATGAAAGTTTAGATATGATTTTAAACAATTGTCTCAAATTTCACACAGTTTCTTTGGTTTTATTTTGAGTTGACTATAATTGGCGTATGCTGACGTGGTATGCCCCAGGAGAGGCTGAATGTATTGGCCATGCTGTCTTTGGAAAAAGACTTGTTACTGTGATGACTGACTTTAATCAGTCATAGAAAAATTTGCTAGCCAGGAAGAAAAGGAGGGCAAAGTTTATCTTCAAGTAGAGTTTGTGTTGTCAGCTTATAGAACTTAGAGGTGTTGTTTATATTTGACCCCAGTTTATACACAAACAAAACAAAGAATGGGTATCATCACATGGGATCTTCCTCCATATTTAACCTGATGTTACAGCTTCCACATTAATATCCAGAATTTTCTGCTTCATCTATGGAAAACTTAAAAGCTGGTGTAATTATCTGTAAAAGCTGGAGTAATTATATGTATGTCAGTTACCCAGATACTTCCAAAAAAAAAATTCTGGTTTTCATGTTGTGCTTAAAATGACGATCCAGCATCAGGGAGGTGTTTCACACATCTATCAGTGGATCTACTTCTCCACCAGCCTCAGATGCGTGTCGTTACCTTCGGGAAGTTCGATGGTCCTAGCCCGGCGGAGGGAGCGGGTTAGTCGGTTGAGCTGCACGTTGATCTGCTCCATCGCCCGCTCCATCATAGGCGAGCGGCCCGCGGGAGAGAATGGCGGAACGAAGCCTCTCCTGGCAGGTTCAGCTGGTTCTGATGCAACCCTGTAGATCCTGGATGCCGTCCATTGACGCTGACGACTGTTAGGCGGCTCCTTCGGCTGACTTACTGAACAATACAATATTCGTTTTACCGGAACGGATTATTGGCCAGCTCCTCATACTTCCTGTTTTGATTACGTCAGAATGCAATGCATTCTGGGTATTGTAGTTTCTTTTTTGTTCTTCTTTTAAATATAAATGTACTTTTAAAAAATCTGAAGTAAAAACAAATGGGGTGAAAATGGACTAATGTTGACCGCTGTATCATATCTCCCGACCAAACTTACACACCAACCACACCAAATTTACCTGCAGCCAGATAGGCACACATACGTTTAACAACACAGAATTGTACAAAGCAGTGCATTTACATTAGGTTTTATTTATCATAAGCATTTATCTTAATTATGTAACCGGGTTACGGAGTCTATATGGGGCTGGTGGTCAGATATCTGGTGTATGTGGTGTATATGAATGCAGCCCGTGATTAGTGATGCACTAAAGGTCTCCATTCACTCCTGTTTCCTAGGGGGACCTGGGCGGGGTTGATGCCTAGCCAGAAGTCAGGGATGAGCTGCTACCGGGAGCCGTTCATCCTGAGGGGTGTGTGGTGCCACATGCAGGGGCTGGCAGCATCTCTGGTTGCTGCGTGTGTAAATGTGGAGCATCTGGGTCTGGTGCCCGCCACCCACCGGGTCTGCTCGCCATTGCCCTGTGCTACTCGGTGCCCCTAGCCCATTGCGCCTGGAGGCTCCTGCCTGGGGGCTCCTGCCTGGAGGCTCCTGGCTGGGGGCTCCTGGCTGGAGGCTCCTGCCTGGAGGCTCCTGGCTGGAGGCTCCTGCCTGGGGGCTCCTGCCTGGGGGCTCCTGGCTGGAGGCTCCTGCCTGGGGGCTCCTGCCTGGAGGCTCCTGGCTGGAGGCTCCTGCCTGGAGGCTCCTGCCTGGGGGCTCCTGCCTGGGGGCTCCTGCCTGGAGGCTCCTGCCTGGGTACTTTGTTTGCTCTGGGCTCGGGGCCTTTGGTTCCTCCCTGACACTTCGGGCTGTGGTCGTGCTCCTTTTACGAGTACTCAGTTGATCCTTGATGGCATGACCACAGGTTGTATATTCATATGTGTATGCCCACAAAAGTGTTAATATTTTCACCTACTTCCTACAAAATGTTACAGATGTTTATCTGTTAAGTCTCTCTGCAGGTATAGCCAACTTTTTTTGTTTTTTTGTTATTTTTGTGGCTGCATGGTGGTGTAGTGGTTAGTACTGTGGCCTCAGAGCAAGAAGGATTCTGGTTCAATCGTTGGCTGGGGCTTGTTTTGGACAGTGGCCATTCTATGTAGAGTTTGTTTTCCCTGTGTATATATGGGTTTTCTCCAGCTTCCTACCACCATCCATAGACATGCAGGTTAGGTTAATTGGTTTCTCTAAAATGCCATGTGTGGTTGTTTGTCTCTGTGTGGCCCTGTGATGGACTGGCAAGCTGTCCAGGGTGTACCCTGCCTTTCGCCCCAAGACAGCTGGGATAGGCTCCAGCTTCCTGCCATCAGCCTTCAGAACAAGACCTACTCTAGTTAGTTATCTACTACAATATTGAATTTCCTTTTGGGTATTAATAAAGTATTTTCCATATCATTATATTATTTATATATCTTGTTGTACTGTAATACTGTAGTAATTTTATTGTTTTTGCAAACACTGTGTTTTCAGTAGCTTAGACATACTCTTTTCTCTTCTTTCTTTTTCTTTTCTCTTTTTCTTTTTTCTTTTTCATTTCCCCTGTCACGTCCAGCGCTGCCATATCAAGTCCAATGATGATTTCAATTAAAAAAATAAAAATAAAAAATTCAGAATATCCAGGGCAGCCATACATGACATGTCTTCCTTGACAGAGCAAATCTGTCTGGCAAAAATATGGCACACAAATTGCTGTACTGTATGCTGTAATGCTGGACAGGACAGGTTAAAAAAAAAAAAGTGATGCATTAAAGATGTGCATGCCAAAGGCAATGTGGTTTTGCGGCTTCCCAATGTGTCTGAGAGATATTATGGTCGGTATAGTGTCCTGTAAGCGTAAGTGATGCTCCATTACTGGACGTATATGATGCCGCGACATCCCCTACTTGACATATATGAAGCTGTGATACTCCCTACTGGACTTAACTATGCTGTAGAGTCCTCTTCTGGATGTAAGAGATGCCCTATTACCCCTTCCTGGATGTAACTATTAAATAAGAAATCTATTTTAACATGACTTGATATGCAGAATTAAAGCTAAACAGTAAAATTGTATTTATTGTTTATATACTTTTATGATTTTTGATAACTGTTTTAGATGAATTTTAGAAACAAGTTTAAATCAATTTTCAGTTTAAAATACATTTAATTGACATTTCACCATGCTGTCTGTGGACATGTCCTTATGGTCAAACAGGACTCGCTGAAACCTATGTCAGGATATTCAGTTCGATGGATTTAAACACCTTTAACTTAGTCAACTTGATATAGTAGAACAAGAACAATGTTTGAATGGAAACACATCGGATCTCGTTACCTCTGTGTTGTTTTGATTGATCGTTACCATGGTGAGTTCCTAGAATTCAGGATATTTTGGTTTGAATTTTATCAAGATCAAATCCGTCAAACAGCTGATTAGAGAGACGAGTAGCTACATATGGTGAAGGTAAGAAATGTTTGGTCACAGCACTGCCGTGTGGTTGCTTTTAGACCCATAGATATCCGAACTTTCCACCTTTAACTCAAACAGAGCCGATCGTGTGGCTCTTTTTCTTTTCACAGTTTGAAACATTTGGTGAGTCCGGTGACTCGACTTCGACTGCGTTGGTCTCCCTGTCATCTTCTGCTGCTCAGGTGAGACATAGCAAACACCAAACAAGAACCAGTGGAACAGGATCCATGTCCAATCAGATCCAAACCAGAATGTTGTTCAGATCCACAGCTGCAGATTTCTAAACCTTTCAAACATATTTTCCTGCTGAGATCCGGTACAAATCTGATCCAGGTCCCTCATTTTTTGCCTGGATTGATGTAGGGATCTAGTGATTTTGAGGTTTTTGCCCATCAGGGTCATCAGGACAACATCCTTATTCCATGTCCTGGTCCTTCTCTGTCCTGGACTCTGTCTGTGGCTTTATTTGTGTTTCTGGGTTGATTCTAGTTCTGTTTCAATATGGCCATATATATTGGTTGTGAAAACAGTTAATGTGACTGCTTCCAGCAGCAGAACAAACAGGTGGATCAGAAATGGCATGGGTCAGCTGAGGACCGCCTCCTCATCCATGGTCTGACTGTGAAGCGCTACAAAGAAATATACGATTTGGTCCTGCAGCAGCCCGTCCTCTCTGCTCTGTCCTCGGCAACAAAGACGGTGAGTTCTTGAGGGATCAGCTGACAGAGGACAAACTTAGAAGATGGAACAAAGCAGTTCAATGTGGACTTTAGAGCCGCTGAAGAGAGACCAGGTCAGAATGAGGATAGAATCCTTCTGGTCAGACCTGAAAAGGTTTCCATATCTGCTTTCCTTCTTGATTTTGGGTTTGAAGGTAAACCCTAAGCTAAAAGCTACGACTAGTTGAGCTAAGATAAACTAAACTAAGACAAGCTGTTGACTTTTCTCACCAGATTCGTAACTAATAAAGAATCTGATCAATATTTTTGGCATTTGTCAGATAATAAGAAAAAGTATTTCTGTGACTGATTCCTGTTCCTGGACCTGGTCTCTGTTTCTGGACTGTGTTGTGGTTCTGGTGAATGGTCTCTGTCTGTGGTGTTTGTTATGGTTCCTGTCTCTGGATTCTGTTTCTGGTTTGCAGGACTACGTCTCTCAGGTTCTGGAGCTGAAGCAGAACCTGTGGATGTCGTTGAGCCGACCACGCCTGCATGAGGCGGTGATGGAGGACGGAAGGGTGGAAGTCACAGAGGTGCTGGATCTGACCTGAGACCTGAGACGAAATGTTAGATTTAGATTAGATTAAAAGATTGAGTAAATCCCCTGCTTTGATCAGAACCTGTGGGATGAGGTACATTGAGGAAAGTGAAAGGAAGTTATTTCATGGAATTAAAGATGGCTTTTTGAGTTGTGATGGATTGAAGTTAATGCTGCCACATAATGGTGCAGTTGGAAAGTTAAGCTGGTGCTTCTGAGACCAGGGGATATCAATATTCATCGCAGAAATGATGAGAGTGACCAGAGAAGAGCTAAAACAAGAGGAAATTTAGGTGAAGCTCAGATCAAATTAACCTAAATGAAAAAAGCTCCACGGCATCAAAACACATTTCTACTTCTCTACTGGATAGGTGAGCTAATTCTCTTGCTAATGCCGGGCGGACACTGTGCGATTTCGAGGCGATTTCACCACGATTTTGCTGTCGCAGACCACGCTGTGTCATCGTGGAAACATGGTAGCGTCGGGATGTCCGGTCGGGAGGTCGTGAGCCGTACAGTGTGAGAACACTCACGAGGAAGGATTAATTGCTGCTACGTTCTAACGATGATGCTGCGACCTCCCGATCAAACTTCTGGCATGTCAGAAATGTTCGCCGTAGCTCGTACAGTGTGAGTGGTGTTACGTCACCATTCTACGTTCACACCTGTGCAGAAGACACCGGTGGAGCTTTAAACAACGACGGGCAACCCCAACTTCAGACGTGTGCGGTGGACACAGCTGCTAGAAGACAGATTAGTAGAGCTATGGAGAGAACACGAGGTTTTCTTTTTTTTATTTTGTTTCAGCGCACACAACTGCAACAACTTGCTGCCTGCTCGCCATCTTGTTGTCAGGCACGCTGTGGTTGTCATAGGAACTAGGAACCTTTGTTTTTCGTTGTTCACACTCGAGCCGTCACACGCCGACTGACGCCGACGACTAGTCGTGGTTGTCAATGATCGTGGCTGACAGCAGTCGTACAGTATGAGTACACATGTCGTAGGGTCAGATAGAGTACGAGGGACAAACCCGGTCGTGCAGTGGGAGCATTTCCCCGACAGTCAGACTTCTAAAATCGCACAGTGTCCGCCTGGCATGACTTGGTTAACATTAACTGCCAGTTAATTCCTGTAAGTCAGGGGTGTCCAAAGTCGGTCCTCGAGGGCCGCTGTCCTGCAGGTTTCCCATGTATTCCTGTTCCAACACATCTAGCTTCCACTAAATGGATCAAACAGCCAATGTCGTGCACAACTGATTAAGCTCTACTACTAATTAATTTGAATCAGGTGTGTCTGAGCAGGGATACATAGAAAACCTGCAGGATTCTGGCCCTCGAGGACCGGAGCTGGACACCTCTGCTGTAAGTTAATGTGAACTCCTCTGCAATACTTGTTACAACATTGGGCTTTGTTATGAGACCAATGATCATGGCCCATCAACCTCTACACCTTGTAAAAGGAGGAAACTGTCCAGCCCTGTCCCGTCTTGCTGGCTCACTTTCACCACTGCAGCGAATGGCTATCATAGCAAATATTCTATCTAGCTGTCTGCATTTACATTGGTCTCAAAATATACACCTAAGTTAAGTGACCATACTGTGAAATTAATTCAATGTTTATGTGGATTGAAAAGTATAAATTCTGACTCTTTCTAGAAAGCATCTGCCAGCGTGGATGTAGACATGGAGGACATTCCTTCGACCAATTGATTTTTTTTTTTCAGGATTAGTGTATAAAGCATTTCTCTAAAGTTTACTTATCTCTGAAAATATTGACTGGTCAGAAGGAGAACTTGATGAGGTGGACTTTTGTTACGCCCAGTCTAGGGGTTCCTGAGCGCAACATGAAAATACCATGCTTCACTTATGTCAGACTGGTACACGGGATGGTTCCAATGAAAAATTGCTTTTATTTTTACAACAAAAATAATAACCAATGATCTAACAGAAGACGTCTGATCTGAAAAACAAGTCAAAGTTAATAATGGGGAAAAACAATCTCGAGGTGAGCAAACGCCAAAATAACAAACAAAACAGATCCTGTGCTTTGGGTTTGATGCAAAATAAATGCAAAATAAATGTGAAAACAAAAAAACAGGTTCTTGCCTCCTTGTCTAACATAAACAAAAGAAAACCAAACCAAATGGGCTGCTCACAGCTTTTAACAAATGTCCCTGAAACAGTTCACAAACTTCACAGACACTCTCTCGCTCTGCCGGCCTGACGCAACGCGACGCAAAGGATGGTACGCTCACTTCGTCCCTCTGAACCAACCAGACACGCTGTTCGCCTTCCTTTTAAAAAGTAGCGAGTCAATCCTGTCCTGACCCGTCAATGCTGGTATCGGGCGGCGAATCGGTCTTTGCTGGCGCACACCTTAAAAAACACAAATAACACCACAAGAAGACATACACACAAGACGACCGCAGTCGTAACAACTCTGCTTCTGCTAACAGTTCAGAGAGGGCTTTCTCTTTGCATACGGTAGGCCACCGGTGACAGCTTTCTGTTACATATTTAATCATAAATCCAGTTGGTTTGTTGTCTTTCAAAAAGATAAAGTGAAACCAATGAGACAAATCTAGGACCAAGAAGTAATATCAACTAGACTATTGCTGTTATTACATAACAGCAAGTGTGAATGCGTTAATGTGCAATTAATGATGTATAATCAAAAAAAATAAAATAAAATAAAGATGTCACTGAAATTAGTGGCAGCACATTCCTGTAGCTAGCAGATGTGCAGCATTCTTTCCAATTTGATGAAGTGTAAAAGTGTTTTGGAATAACAAAAACGAGAGTGGAATAATTTCTTGAAGACTTAAAAAGAGGAAGAAGGTTTATTGTGCAGCCATATTGCATAAGATGTCTCTTGATGGCTTTGAGACCCACGACATCCAGGTAGAGCCCATTCTCAGAGAAGAGGACGAATTCTTGGTGCACGGGGAAACATCGTAGAAAAATATTAAATGTTTGACTATAATGCAATGAAGAACAACTGAAGAGAACCCCAGTGTTTCTCAAATCCAGTCCTCAGGCTCCCCTGCCCTGCATGTTTTAGACATGAACCTCCTCCAAAGCACCTGAGTAAGATTATTTAACTTCCTCATCAAGTTCTTTGCCGCCTGTTAACGAGCCCATTATTTCATTCAGGTGTGTTAAGGTAGGGTTGCCTATAAAGCATACAAGGTAGGGGTGGCATGAGGACTGGAATTGAGAAACACTGCCATAGACAAGAGAGTCTTGGCTGCAGCCTGGAGAATGAGGTGAGGCTGGATATTGGGAGAGGTTGGACAATATGTCAAGTTAGAACTTGACACATTCTGTGACCCTCCAAGCTATAGCTCTTTCAATACACCATGACACCACCAGAAGACTTGCAGTAATTTTTTTTTTTTTTTTTTGCCATTGACCTGTTGCTCAATTGAAAAGCACCATAGACTGAAAAGCACGGAGTTCCTTTTAATTTCCTGTCTTAGAGTGCCATGTAGTGGCCATGTAAAGGAACAATTTTCTTTAACCCCTGAACCAGCGGCGGCCTGCCTGCGGGCCGTTTTACGTAATTTTTTTAATATCATGCTCGTATAATACTTAGACATTTCCTATTTTAATAAAACTGCGCATGACGCAGTTGGTTCTCCCCTTCTGATTGACCCCATTTTTGACCAACTGGATTGATCAATGGTCCTCCTTAGCCAATAATACCCACTGAGTGTCAACCTAGTTGGTCTGACAATCACATACACTTCCGCTTCCAGACCTCGCCCCCCATCTCTGATGCCAGTTCTCACACCACTGTAGTAAAGCCATTTAAGTTACCGTCACAGCGATGTGCAGCTTGTGTGTGTGGGATGTAAAATGCCTTCAGAAAATCTGTGCGTAAACATTTGTGACAACATGCAAACTTGTGTGCGTCCGTGCGCAAAAGCAGAAGAAGCCTTTTTTGTCCACTTTTTCACTGTATGAACTTTTGCAAAACACGCCAAAAAGTGGAAATACACCCGTGAAGAGGGGGGTGAGGTGGGGGAGCTGTTAACGCGGAGGGACAGTGATTTTTACAGAGGAAGACATTACTGACTGCAGAAGAAGATGCGGTTCCTGAAAGAGAAGAGCATGAAAAGTAAGCACAAAGCTTTATATGTAGCTACGGTGTCTTTATGAGCCGTTTATGGGGCTTGTTTACTTTGTGCATCGGGATGGGGGAGGAGGGGTCGGGGCGTTCGGGCTGTTTCCTTCCTTTCTGCTATTATTGTTGCCGTATTTCCAGTGGTTCTGTTCGTTCTGCTAAAGATGTGAGACCTGGTTTGTTAGAAAACTTGGGGTCTCGGCTCTAAAACGTAAGACCCCCGGACTGGGGGAACCATTCATGTGGGTTTCGTTCAGTCCAAGTGAAAGCAAAAAGAGCAGTTATCGAAGAGACACAGCGATTCAGCACCTAAAGCAGCACTAATGTGGGATAAAAACTTTTTCTTGTTTGTCTTTATTAGTCTGTCATGTGATTGTGATGGAAACCCAGCTGCTCTTCAGATGAAGAAGGACCAGCTCCTTCCAGAGGAAGCCTACATTCCTGCCCTTCAGACCACCAGGACCCCTGCTCATCATAACAGCTACATATTCTATTCAGCTTTTTTACTTTACTTTTACAAACACTCTTTATCAGATAATAGTATAAAACTAATGTAAATATGTAAATTGTATTGTGTTATGGTGTTTTTATTATTACATTTTGTTTACATTACATAACATGGCACTATATTGTTTACATATATAAAAATGATGACCGTAAAACTTATTCTGACTCTTTTATTATAGTGCGCAATAGAAAAAATAAGCTTTTTAGTGTGTTTATGCATCACCTGGTGAATTTCAATAGGACTGATAGTAAATATGAATATACAACGAGATTCCTCTTGATGCCAACTTTCATTAGAGTCTCATTGATGACTGTATGTTGAAGTGTTCTGGAGTTATAGCTTATTGAAGTTGGAATATTTGGAGACTCCAAATGGCCACTTTGGGGAGCGCATGGACATACTTACAGTAAAGCCCTCATAGAATAATAATTTTGCCTGCTTTTGTCACTAAATTTTAACTGGTCATAGGAAAGGCTTCATGCTACAGCTCCATCTGATTTTCCAGTCCATATCTCCATTTCTCCATGTGCAGCATGTTGACAAAGAAGAGGAGAAGTTCAGACGAGGGAAAAAAACTGAAATTTCCTTGTGTTCCAACTTCAATAACTTTATGCTGGTTACAGTTACAAGAAATCTGAGAGCTCAGGGTAAAACTTTAGACTGTTATCTTTATAAAGAGACCATGCTTTTGAATCTATTCCAAAGGGTTCAAGAACAGCATCTAATTTAATTTGGGTATGTCTTTTTCAGGCGTTCTTGGCATTTTGGGGGGGTGTGTGTGTGTGTGTGTGTGATTGTTTAGGGGTTAAGTGTACTATTAATAGGTACTATTAAGAGGTACTGAGCTGACTTGATATACCAAGGCCCTCCCTTTCTTTTTTAAATAAATTACAAATAGTCTTAGCTGATACTACGCTGATTTAGTTAGTAACAAACAGATGTTGATGGTTGCACCACGCAGCTGGGAGCAATGCGTGAAATCAAGTAATTTGTAAAGCTCAATAACTTTTAAATAGCACAGGTCAAAATTACATGTAAGAGCATCTCTGTGTGTACATGGCTGTTTTGAGACACTGCCAAAGGGATACTACATGTACTGGACACTGGAAACTGGTGCATACAACAGCAGCAAAGCATGCTGGGAAGCACCCCCCTATTAAACATTGTCAGTGTTAATAGGGCTGTCATGTACCAGACACCGGAAACTGGTCAAGAGATCCAGTAAGCTATGCTGGGAAGCTCCACCCACCATTGCCTAAGTTTTATTTTAATCTCGTTCGTAAATGTCAAGAACTACTTAAACCCACTGAAACCAGATAGAAACTGTTTAGTTTTGTCAAATATGTTTCAACTTCTCTAAACTCTAAAGCAATACTTGAAACTGCTGAAAACTTATGGTAACTGGCTTCAAATGTTCAAAGCTGGTCAAAACAGTCAACAACTAGTCAAAGCTGCTGAAACCAGACAGAAACTGCTTAGTCCTGTTTGTGACTGTCAAGACCTACTTAAACCTGCTGAAACCAGATAGAAACTGTTCAGTTTTGTCAAAAAAGTGTAAACTGCTCTAAATGCTCAAGCAATACTTGGAACTGCTGAAAGCAGATAGAAATTGATTAAACTGGCTTCAAACCTTCAAAACTGGTCAAAACAGTCAGTCTAGTCGAAAGTGCTGAAACCAGATAGAAACGGCTTAGTCTTGTTCGTAACTGTCAAGAACTATTTGAACCTGCTGAAAACAGACAGAAACTGTTGAGTTTTGTCAAATAAGTTGAAACTGTTGGACACTCAAGCAATATTTGAAACTGCTAAAACCACGTAGAAGCTGCTTAGTCTTGTTCAATACATTCAAACTGCTCAAAACTGTCCAGAACTAATTGAAACTGCTAAAAACAAAAATGAAACTGCTTACTCTTGTTCGTAACTTTCAAGAACTACTTCAACCTGCTGAAACCAGATAAAATTGTTCAGTTTCGTCAAATGTGTTTAAACTGCTCCAAACTCTTAAACAATACCTGAGACTGCTGAAACTGACTTCAAACCTTCAAAACTGGTCAAAACTGTCAAGAAGTACCTGAATCTGCTGAAACCAGGTAAAAACTGCTTGGTCTTGTGTGTAACTGTCAAGAATTACTTGAACTTGCTGAAACCAAAAAGAAACTATTTAGTTTTGTTTAATCCATTTAAACTACTATAAACTGTCAATAACAACTTGAAACTGCTGGAATCAGATAAAAACTGCTGAAACTAGCCTCAAACATTTAAAACTGGTCAAAACAGTCGTAAACTAATCAAAGCTGCAGAAACCAGAAAGAAACTGCTTAGTCTTGTTGGTAACCTACTACTTGAAACTGCTGAAACCAGATCAGAAACCAGATCAAAACTTCTTAAAAATTTCTTTAGAATTAAGAAATTCTTAATCTTGTCAAATCCAATTAAATTGCATTAAACTGTCAAGACCTACTTGAAACTGCTGAAATCAAAAAGAAACTTCTTAGTCTTGTTCATAAGAGTCATGAACCACTGGAACCGGCTGAAAAATGATCGAAACTGTTTAGTAATGTCAAATATGTTTAAACTGCTATAAACACTCAAGCGGTACTAGAAAGTGCTGAAAGCCATTATCAATTGTGGAAACTGGCTTCAAACCTTCAAAACTTGTCAAAACATTCAAAAACTAGTTGAAACTGCTGAAACCAAATTGAAACTGCTTAGTCTTGTTTATGACTGCTGAAAGAAGATAGAAACTGTTTAGCTTTATCAAATATCTTAATGTAAGTGAAATGAAAATACTTTATTAATCCCTCAAGGGAAATTCAATATTGTAGTAGATAATTAACTAGAGGAGGTCTTGTTCCGGAGTCTGATGGCTGCTGGCAGGAATGATCTTCTGTATCTTTCAGTCTTACATCGGACCTGAAGAAGCCTCTCTCTGAACATACTTTGTTGTTTCTTCACTGTGTTGTGGAGAGGGTGTGAAGAATCCTCCATCATCTTCATCAGCTTGTGCAGCATTCTTCTTTGGACAATCAGCTCCAGCGGCTCCAGAGTTACTCCAAGCACAGAAGCAGCTTTCTGGATCAGTTTGTTGATTCTCTTCAAGTCTCTGGTTCTGATGCTACTACCCCAGCAGATGCTGCAAAGCTGACTGCACTCTCCACAACAGACTTATAGAAGATATGCAACATCTTGGTGCAGACGTTAAACCATCTCAGCTTCCTTAAGAAGTACAGTCTGCTCTGACCTTTCTTGTAGATGTAGTCAGTGTTGCATTTCCAGTCCAGTTTGTTGTCCAGCTGAACTCCAAGATACTTGTATTCCTCCACCACCTCCACCTCCTCTCCCAGGATGGAAACAGTGCTTTGTTTATTCTTCTTCCTCCTGAAGTCAACAATCATCTCTTTTGTTTTGCTGCTATTTAATATGAGATGATTGTCACCGCACCATTTAACAAACTGACTGACCAGTTCTCTGTACTCTGCTTCTTGTCCATCCCTGATACACCCAACAACTGCAGAGTCATCAGAGTATTTCTGCAGATGACAGGACTCAGAGTTGTACTGGAAGTCTGAGGTGTACAGAGTGAAGAGGAATGGCCAGAGTACAGTTCCTTGTGGTGCACCAGTGCTGCTGACCTCCATCTCAGACACACAACCTTCCAGTCTCACAAACTGGGGTCTGTTTGTGAGGTAGTCATAGATCCAGGTGGTTGTGGAGGTTTCCACCTGGAATTTATGGAGCTTCTCACATAACAAAGCAGGCTGAATGGTATTAAAAGCACTTGAGAAATGAAAGAACATGACCCTCAGAGTGCTGCCTGAATGGTCCAGATGAGAGTGTGCTCTCTGGAGCAGGTATATGATGGCATCTTCAACCCCAAGTCCATTACGATATGCAAACTGGAATGGGTCCTGAAAGGTGTTTACTTGCTTGTTGAGGTGAGCCAGTAAGAGTCTCTCCAGGACTTTCATGATGTGAGATGTCAGGGCAACTGGTCTGTAGTCACTTGGTTCAGCTGGTTGTGTTTTTTAGGCACTGGAACAAGGCAGGAGGTTTTCCACAGCACCAGGACTCTATTTTGTCTCAGACTGGTGTTGAAAAGGTGCTGGAGAATCGGACATAGTTGTTTTGAGCAAATCTTGAGAACTCTGGGACTGACACCATCTGGACCTGCAGTCTTGTTCTGGTTCAGTTTCTCAAGTTGCTTCTTAACCTGATTGCAGGAGACAAACAAGGTGGAGGTCTCAGGATGTCCTGATGTGGAGGGAGATGAAGCTGTGTTCTGGTCCATGACTGAGCTGCAGGGTGACAGATTGGAGGCGTGACAGGAAAGCAGTGGGCTTATGGAGGGTGTGTGGTCTGTTGGGCTGGAGGTAGGGGGTGAACTGAACCTGTTGAAGAATATGTTCAGCTCATTAGCTCTGTCCAGACCTCCATCAGGCTGGTCCCCCTTTAACTTGAAGCCGGTGATCTTCTTCATTCCAGACCACACATCCCTCAGGTTATTCTGCTGGAGCTGACTTTCTAACTTCTTCCTGTAGTCCTCCTTGCACTTCTTAGTTTGGGTTTTAAGTTGTTTTTGTGTTGCCCTCAATAACTCCCTGTCTCCATCCCTGAAGGCTTTCTTTTTGATGTTCAGCAGCTTTTTCAGGTCACTGGTGATCCAGGGTTTGTTATTGGGGAAGCACCTCACTGTTCTTGTTGGGACGATGCTGTCCACACAGAAGTTTATGTAATCTGTCACACACTCAGTCATGGCGTTGATGTCGTCTCCATGAGGTTCACAGAGGACGTTCCAGTCTGTAGCCTCAAAGCCTCCTCTAAGAGCATCTTCAGCTTCAGCAGACCAGATTTTGATAGTCTTTGTGATGACTGGTTGCTGCTGAACGATGGGCTTGTAGGTGGAGGTGAGAAGAACCAGATTATGGTCAGATCTTCCTAAAGGAGGCAGGGCAGAACAACTGTATCCATTATTCATATTTGCATAAAATAAGTCCAACATCTTATTTTCTCTGGTGGAGCAGCTGACAAACTGCTGGAATGTTGGAAGAGTTGCAGAGAGGGAGACGTTGTTGAAGTCTCTGGAGATCGCCATGAATGAGTTTGGATGCTGTGTTTGTAGCCGAGCAACGACGGAGCTGATGACGTCACAGGCTGTGTCTGGTGCGGTACCAGGTATTATATAAACCGCTACCAGAATAACACAGATATACTCTCTGGGTAAATAATATGAATGGAAGATTGAAGTAGTTCTCTACAGTTACCATCAAGACTGAGCAGTTTCTTTCCGGTTTCAGCAGTTTGAAGTAGTTCTTGACAATTACGAACAAGACTAAGCGGTTTTCATCTGGCTTCAGCAGTTTCGACTAGTTTTTGACTAATTTTATCAGTTTTTTTTTAAGGTTTGAAGCCATTTTCAGCTTTATCTATCTGCTTTCAGCAGTTTCAAGTATTGCTTGAGAGTTTAGAGCAGTTTTAACATATTTGAAAAAACTAAACAGTTTTTATCTGTTTCAGAAGCTTCAAGTAGTTCTTGATAGTTACGAACAAGAGTAAGCTGTTTCTTTCTGGTTTCAGCAGTTTTGACTAGTTTTTCACGGTTTTGACCAGTTTTGAAGGTTTGAAGCATGTTTCAGGAGTTTCCATCTGCTTTCAGAAGCTTCAAGTAGTTCTTGACAGTTGCGAACAAGACTAAGCAGTTTCTATCAGGTTTCAGCAGTTTCTAGTAGTTCTTGAAAGTTTAGAGCAGTTTGAACATATTTCACAAGATCAAGCAGTGTCTGTCTGGTTTCAACAGGTACAAGCAGTCCTTGACAGTTATGAACAAGATTGAACAGTTTCTATCTGGGTTATTTTGACCAGTTTTGAGGATTTCAAGCCAGTTTCAGCTGTTACTATGTGGTTTCAGCAGTTTCAAGTAGTTCTTGACAGTTACGAAAAAGACCTAGCAGGTTCTGTGTGTTTTTTTTGAGTAGTTTTTGGCTGTTTGGACCAGTTTTGAAGGTTTGAAGCCAGTTTCAGCTTTTTCGATATTGTTTCAGCAGCTTCAAGTCGTTCTTGGCAGTTTGGAGCAGTTTAAACGTATTGAACAAGATGAGGCATTTTTAGTCTGGTTTCAACAGGTCCAAGTAGTTTTTGACAATCATTATGAAGACTAAGCAGTTTCTATCTGGTTTCAGAAGTTTTGAGTAATTTTTGGCTGTTTTAACCCATTTTGAAGGTTTGAAGCCAGTTTCAGCAGTTTCAAGTAGCTCTTGACAGTTTAGAGCAGTTGAAGCGTCTCGAACAAGATCAAGCAGTTTCTATCTGGTTTCAACAGGTTCAAGTAGTTCTTGACATTTACTATGAAGACTAAGCAGTTTCTATCTGGTTTTAGCAGGTTTGAGTAGTTTTTGGCTTTTTTCTACCAGTTTTGAAGGTTTGAAGCCAGTTTAAACTGTTTCTATCAGGTTTCAGCAGTTTCAAGTAGTACTTGACAGTTTAGAGCAGTTTAAGTGTATTGAACAATATCAAGCAGTTTCTGTCTTGTTTCAAAAGGTTCAAGTAGTTCTTCACATTTACGATGAACACCAAGCAGTTTCTATCTGGTTTCAGTTGTTTTGAGTAGTTTTTGGCTGTTTGGACCAGTTTTGAAGGTTTGAAGCCAGTTTCAGCTTTTTCGATATTGTTTCAGCAGCTTCAAGTCGTTCTTGACAGTTTGGAGCAGTTTAAATGTATTAAACAGGATCAAGCAGTTTCTATCTTGTTTCAGCATTTTCGACTAGTTTGACTGTTTCGACCAGTTTTTGAAGCCAGTTTCTGCAATTGGTTTCACTAGTTTCACAAAGTTCTTGACAGTTACGAACAAGGCTATGCAGTTACTAACTGGTTTCAGCTGTTTCAGGTACTTCATAACAGTTTAGAGGTCCTTATCATTTTGGCCAGGATTAAGCAGTAATAATCTGCGTTCAGCAGTTTTGAGATAGAAACAGCCTAATCTTCTTCTAAACTTTCAAAAATCAGTCAGAAGAAACCGATAAAACCCTATGGAAATTGCTTAATCTTGTTTGAATCTATGAAAAACTAAACACTGCAATAACCAGATAGAAACTGCTTATTCTTGTTTCAACCTGTAAAAAACTAGTCTAAATTGCTAAAACCAGATATAAACTGCTTAATCTTGTTCCAAAGAGTTAGAGAGTCATCCAAGAAGCGGAAACTGATAGAAACTTCTGTCTTTTTCGAAACTGTTAAAACCAGCTAAAACCAGATCAATCCTGCTTGAACCTGGCCCAAAATATTAAAAACTAGTTCAAAACAGCTAAAACCAGAAAAGAATAGCTTGAACCTGCCTCAACCTGTTAGAAAGTCGTGGAAATAGCTAAAACTACATCAACACTGCTTGAACATGCCCCAACTCTCATAGTTGAAACTGCTAAAACCAGATCTTGTTCTACTGGATCTTAGTGCCGCATTCGATACAGTAGATCATCAGATTTTATTAAACAGACTCAGAAGTCTGGTAGGCCTCTCAGGAACTGCTCTTAAGTGGTTTCATTCCTACCTCTCGGATCGACAATTTTTTGTAAGTATGGAAACATGCTCCTCACGAACCTATGAAATAAAATGTGGGGTTCCCCAAGGATCAATTTTAGGCCCGTTACTTTTTAACCTGTATATGTTACCACTTAGGGAAGTCATCAGGAGACACGGCGTTGATTTTCACAGCTATGCCGATGATACACAGCTTTACATCGCCGTGTCCCCTGATGACTTAGAGCCACTTAATATTCTTTTAAACTGTATTTCAGATATAAAGTCATGGATGGCAGCAAACTTTTTACAGCTCAACCAGGACAAAACTGAAGTTTTAATTATCGGTCCTGAAGGCAAGAGAGAGATCCTTTTATCAAAATTGCAACATTTTAATCCCTCCCAGTGTGTGAGAAATTTGGGTGTTCTTCTTGACTCTGAGCTGGATTTTATTCCACACATAAAAAATGTAACAAAAACAGGTTTTTATCATCTAAAAAATATTGCCAGAGTTCGCCCATTTCTCTCTCTTGCCAGCACAGAGGTGCTGATGCTTTTATTTCCAGTAGATTAGATTACTGTAACGCCCTGCTCTCTGGTCTTCCTAAAAAGTCTCTTTCCAGCCTACAATTACTACAGAATTCAGCGGCACGAGTTCTGACGAGGACCAGAGGGCGAGAACACGTTACACCACTTTTAAAATCGCTGCATTGGCTTCCTGTGTGCTTCAGGATTGATTTTAAGATTCTTTTACTTGTTTGTAAATGGTCTTGGGCCTTCTTATTTATCCGACCTTCTTTTTAATTATGAGCCTTCGTGGACCCTGAGGTCCTCTGGTACCGGCCTTTTAGTGGTTCCTAAAGTCAGAACTAAGACATACGGTGAGACCTCTTTCCATTGTTATGGTCCTGGACTGTGGAACCGCCTGCCAGAGAGCCTCAGGGCCGCGGAGACTGTTGATGTTTTTAAGAAGAGGCTCAAGACACACCTTTTTCGCTTAGCATTTAACTGAATTTTATTTTATTTTATTTACTTATCTTAATTTACTTCATTTATTTTTAAATTGTTTTATTAGATTTCTTATTTTTAATACATTATTGTAAAGTCCCTCTATACATATATATATATATGGATATTTTCTTTTATTGTTGCTCTTATTTCTTACTGCTTCTTATGGTCTTATGGTTATTCATCTTCTGGTTTTAACTCCAGTGTTTTCCTTATGGGGATCCTGCACGCTGGGTGCCCTACCTGTTTGGTCTGGGGGCTGTTGTCATGGCGACCGCTGCTGTTTGGGTGGCGCGGGGTCCAGCACTGCAGCTTCACGGCTGCGGGGTGGCCCCGTTGCTGCCTGGGAGTTGTGCGGTTGCTGTGGCGGTGGCCCCTATGAGCATGCAGGGGACTGGCTCCTGGTGTGGATGGATCCTGAGGTATTGTCTCCTCACATCAGCATCAAGTCAGAATTTTTATCACTTACTGAATGTTTTTAGTTGTTTTATTAACCAGAATTCAGTTAAAGAGACATTGTTCAGGGAATGATGTTTTTCGGGGAATGTGGGGGGGTGTGTGTGGGGGGGGTGGGGGGAGGGGGGGGGGTGTTCTTTGCTCTATGTCCTTGTGTGTGTGTGTGTGAGTGTGTGGAAAGAGCTTGTGTCGATTACTTTAAAATGCCTTTTCATCCACTGTTTGTTTTAATCCTTATGACTTCATTTTATCCTGTAAAGCACTTTGTGTTGCCTGAGGCATGAAAAGTGCTCAAGAAATAAAGTTTGATTTGATTTGATTTGATCAAAACTGCTTGAACCTGCCCCAAGCAGTATAGATCATGAAAAACAATTCCAAACTAATAACAACTTGCCCTGGTTGTAAAACTGACTCAACAGTTAAAAATGAGTAGAAATAGTCGCTCAAAATAGCACACTTTGCTCCAATTACTATTTTCAACAAAACCAGACCAGAAAGAGTGAAATGAAGGTGAACAGGTGATTTCCTGGAGACAAAGGTCCCGGATTGTCCAGGTTTTCCATTTGGAGATGATGGAGATGATCTTTCTTTGCCAAAGTTTGTTTCAGCAGCCTGTGGAAGAAAAGGTTTAGTGCTACCTTCAGCACCTTGCAGAGAGATGGGGGGGTCGCATCAAAAATCGCAAAACTCCTTAGGAGATGTAGGTATTCCATAATTTTTTAGAAACTCTGATAGCCCATCTTGATTAAACAGCTGGGTTACTTACATTATGTTCTTATAGATTCAGTTTTGGAAAAAGATTTTAAAAATTTATTGTCCATATGAAACAGTTATGGGGACTGAAGTTATATTTATAGATTAAAGAGCATGCCAGTAACATTTGTTTATGAAAAGTAGATCATTTCAGGGGAATTTTATTTGTATTATAATTCCAAAGTAGAAGAAAGTTCAGGAAAATACCACTGAAAATACATCATGCGGAATCATGTTCCATGAAGAAGTGGGACATTTCAAATAATGTCTTATCCAGTTGATTTTAAAAGTGTAATTTATTGTCGTGAAATTAAAAAAAAGTTAGGTCCTCTTTTAGAATAATCATTCACCAAAGCCGTCTTTTAAAAAAAAAAAAAAAAAAACTGGGTAGGATTCTGCCATACAAAAAAAGGGCTTTATCTAGGATTTTATTTATGAGGTTAAACATCCAGGTAAATACAGCATCAGCCGCAGTAAGCACACTGTCTTCATAGCAAAATGATAACATGTATAGTGCAGTGATAAAATTCAACACATAAGTTTAACTTTTTCTTTGTTTTTTTCACTTACGGGATTAAAAATTATTAAGACAGCCATGCTCATGTCTCTCAATATGAATTCCGAGATACGTGACAGTTTTTGATGTGAATATTTGAGATATGATCAGCACTGCATTCCTTCAACAATTGACACTGTTCAAGGTTGAAGCACAGACCCAGAGACTTGAGATGGGCAATGGCTAAAGGAATCTGGGAGCTTTTTTTTTTAAGAAGAGTGTTGTGTCATTGGTAAGTTGACTAATAAAGATTGTCCTATTTGCAAAAGAAATGCCCTGTAAATTGTTTGAAAATCTGGCTGATGATCCATACTTTAATTTAATAAAACAGTTGGCATTGCTATTAGGATCTGATTTCTACTCTTTTCAAATGAATGGTGAAAAAGATGATGTTCCACAGTATCAAATGCTTTAAAGAAATCCAAAAAGATTAAATGTGAGTAATCCTGCAGGTCCAGGACAAGTTTCACATTATTAGTGATATGTCTATTAAGCATAAAACCAGACTGATCTTCATAAATTACAGAATCTAAAAAAAATTAAATTCTTTGTGCAAAAGCAAGAATTGGCCAGAATTTTGTAGTCATTATTTAACCATCATGTAGGACATCAATTGTCAAAATAAAGTAAATATTTTTTGGGTTTTGGGATTAATGTCATTAATCCATGGCTCATGATCGGGGGCAAAGTGCCAGTTAATAAGAAAGGTGCTAAATGAGCAGCAAATAATTCATAAAACTCAGATGATAAACCATCTATACCCAGGGATTTATTATTTTTTAAACGTCCGATTGAATCCTGAATTTCTTTAAGTGGTAGTGGTCCACTTCTGTAGAATCAAGGTATGGAGGTTTATGTAATTTGTTCAGGGAAAGTCAAAGTATCACACTCACAATATTGTGTTATATAAAGTTTCTTTTAAAAAGGATTAGCAGAATTAAGATATTACTTTTGGATGATTAGATACCACCTCCTCAATTTTTAGATGAGTTGTTATATTTGATTTGGTACGATGCCTTTCTAAGTTAAAGAAGTATAGAGTCCTGTTCACCTTTTTTTTTCCCAACAAAGCTCCATAACTTCCTCTTTTATGTTTTTTCTTTAGCTCAGCAACCCCATACAACTGTAGGTTCCATTCCACCCTTGTGCACTTGGTCCATGTCCTTTTCACCTTTTCTTCCTCCTCCTTTAAGTGAGCATTAAGTAGCTCAACTTTTTATGGGTGTCCTTTATCTTGTTGTTGGCAAAGTCCACTGTTTTTCTTAATCCTTCTATTTTCAAAGTGTTTTCACTTTTTTTTGTTAGAGTTCTCACTCCCCGTGATGGAACGGTCATTTATGAGCTTGGAGAACGTGGAGATAACATTATCTTGCTGTGAGGAGCCACTCTCAATCTCATAAAAAACTTTCTTTGCAGCAGGAGACTTGGAAGGGCTTACCAGTAAAAGCTGCAATTCACTGTTTAACAAGGGAAGAGTAACCAGAGGTTGAACGCTAGCATAGTCATGGCACGAGAAAATTGGGGTCATTGATGAAACTATGACCAGGCTTGCTTTGGTTTTTTGCATTTTTTCCTGTCACAGCTCAACATTTAAATCACTGTTTATTACCTGTAGATAAATCTCTGGGTTTAAAATCAAATTTCAGGTGGGTTTACTTTTTTAAAAATGTATTCATTTATTTATTTTACCAGAGCTCAGCTAAGTTAGACTTACTCGGCAGCCATCTTGGATCCTATCCCAATGAGCTTCAATTAAGATCTTCAGAAATCTACAGGTGAGGTCACGGGGTCTCCATCCATCTTTTATATACAGTCTATATCAGGGGTGTCCAAAGTCGGTCCTCGAGGGCCGCTGTCCTGCAGGTTTCCCATGTATTCCTGTTCCAACACATCTAGCTTCCACTAAATGGATCAAACAGCCAATGACGTCCACAACTGATTAAGCTCTACTACTAATTAATTTGAATCAGGTGTGTCTGAGCAGGGATACATAGAAAACCTGCAGGATTCTGGCCCTCGAGGACCGGAGCTGGACACCTCTGGTCTATAGGCTACATTTGCCAAAGCAGTGCTGAAGGTGCAAGGGCCTTCATCAACACTTGTGGCCTTAATTAAAATTGGAGTCGTAAAAACTGAACACTTATAAAGAATTGTAAGCTGTCTATTTCCAACCCTTCCTTATTTTCCTTCACACCGACCTCAAACAGTCTTCATTGAGCTGAGTGGGATAGAACCTGTTGCTGTGCCTTGAAAAAGTTTTCACATGACCACACATGTACAAAGTTGAATGCTGAATGTACCGGTATTGCCAGGAGAAGGGCAGATGTCGGGGCTATAAACTCATCTGATTGAGCACTCCCAATTTTAAGAGGAGGGCTACACAGTAACAATCTGTTCTTCTTGGCCACACAATGTTCCTCTCTGAGCAACTACACAAGCGCTCTCTAGTGGCATGAAGAAAGAACTACAATCACCCTGTTGAATGGCAGGGCAGAAGTGGAATGAAGGCGTTATGGTACAGATTAAACATTTGCTGTAGAGCAGAATATTTACTGGTCAATGACTTCATGGATAAACGTGGACCACAATCGTACTGGGACAAACATTTAATTTGTTTTCACCTTTTATACATTAGAAGAAATAGCAGAGTGACTGCACAAGGGAACACATATACTAAATAAAATACATTTTTTTTTATTTTACAGGTTAAAAGCAATTACAAAGCAAACTCAAAGTCAGTAGAAAATACCATGGTAATAGATGCTGGTAAATGAGCACCGCAAGAAGGAGAAACATCAGTCTGTTTAACTTAATGAAAGGTTAAGAAATATTATCTCATGTGTAGACTGTTGACATTAACATTACTGCAATAATGCAACACAATAATGCAATGTATTATTCAATTTTGTTACATTAGTATAAAATTGCAGTTTTTGCCACAATATCAAACTTTAACTTGCTTCAACTTATTTAGATCACATGCAATATATACAAACTTTTACCATTTAAGGTTAACAGATCTCACATAATTTATTTAAGATATAAAAATTCACTCAAAATTATAAAGCGTGATAAAAATAAGGATTTTTAGTTTGTTTAACCATTGGATTTCTTGTGTAATGTAAAGTGTTGTTTAAAACAAGATGTTAAACAAGTAAAAACCAAATACAGAAATGCAAAGATAAGTAAGGAAAATGAATCCATACTCAAATTGATACTGCATGGGTTTCTGCTGCTTGGCAGCAAATGACACAGCAACAGTCACAGTCACAATCAGTGCAACTAAAATTAACATTAACACTAACATTTGAGTGTGATGTCAAGCGTATTTAAAACCTCTTCTCTTGAATAATTGATTTAGTGTTATTGTACTGAATACTTCAGGTGTATGTCACAGTCACATGGAAAAACCAAAATCCACAGGCCAAACACTACAGAAGCAATTGAGGCAATGCTGAAACTAACCTTTTTCTGCATCAACTGTACACAGATTTATACACAGTGAAACATAAATAGAACATATCTCAAGTTAATATACAATATGAAGTGAAATCAGTGCATCATGACTAAACTGCTGTGTAACCTTTTAAAACATCTAATTAATATTAAGATTATTTATACCACGGTCAGTGAATTTTCTTTCTTTCTTTTTTTTTTTTACCAACTTTTTATTTATTTTGTATAATCCAAGATAACAAAAACACAAATAGAATAGACACCATAAACAAAAATAAAACAAGCATACATATGAAAGTCCAGGACACAAAATAAAGTGTTAGATCTGTAAACTTATGAAACCTGACCCAAATTTGTCAACATTCCTCAATCATCGTTAAAGGTAGCCATATATTAGTGGACTCTTGAGATCAGCCATCGCTTCATTCCTAACAATGATAGTTTCTTCCTAAGCATTAGGTACACCACAGTAGAGAACTCTAAATATGCTACGTCTATAAAAGATAACAGCCACTGGGGGTAAGTCAGTGAATGTGGAGGTTTCTACCTCACAGCAGTCATCTTTTTGGCTGTGGTTAAACCGGCCAGGAAGACCCTTTCTTGTGCTTTGCGTAATTTAAGTCTGGACATATCGTTCAGCAGTAAAACTATGGATGAGAAAGGAATATTGGTGTTTATAAGAGTCGACAAACAATTTCTTACCAACTCCCAACTAAATGAAAAAATGTACCCGCAGAGTTTGAATGACATAAGGTACAGTTTGGATCAGCTTTGATGTTCATGTTGGAGAGTTTATGAGGTGTCAGATATGTCTCATGAATAAAGTTCAGATCAATTTGCTAATTATGAAAAATGAACAGTGTCCAGTGACTGCTCCCAGTCAGTCTGGTGGTAAATCAGAAATATATCAGATTTCCAGCAAGTGTCCAGATATAAGGGGGGAATACATCTTTTTTAAGATGTGCACATAAAGTCTAGAAACAAGGCCCTTAGATCCACGAGAACAGTTAAAAAAATTTAAGCAGTGGGTGGTCTCTAAGTGGGGCCTGCCAGGGTACCCCATTAGTCTTCTTAGCAGTTCTTAATTGGAGGTTAAAAAAAAAAAAAAAAAGTAAAAGGAAAGTAGAGCGGTGCAGATTAAAGCTAACACTAAGATCCTCAAATGACAAAAGACCATTCTCACTAAATATATTACCAAGAGAGCGTACGCCACTATAATACCATTGTCTACTTTGAGCTTGTTTAATGGGAGACTTATTGATCAAGATCCCATCATTATTAAAAATTGGAGAACACGAATTCCAGTTAGACTTAATACCGCACTTTTTTTCAGCCCATCGCCAGACTTCAATAATATGGGATACAATGGGGTCAAACCCAGCCATACATTTTTTCTGAGGAGCATTAGCAAATAAAATTTTTCCAAGCTTTAATGGATCAACTAGGGATTCCTCCAATGAGCGCCAAGCCACCTCCAATGAATCATTATACCAGACAACACAAAGATGTAGAGTGAAAGTCCAATGGTATAGGCTAAAATCTGGGAGTGATAAACCTCCCACCGATCTATGACACTGAACTGTAGACAATCTAAAGTGGGGCCGTTTCCCCTTTCATAAAATTTAGTAATTGCACTCTATAATTGATCCCAATTGTGAGAAGAGGGTGAAAGTGGGATCATAACGAAATTAATACGAGGGAGCATATTCATTTTGATAATAGAAACACCTGATCTAAGGGAATTGGGTGAGGAGGACCATTTCTCAAGAGCATATACAATCTTTGATAAGGCCCCCTCATAACTAGTTTTAACAATGGAGTGAAAAGAGGGAAAAACCTCAATCCCAAGATATTTAAACTGCTTAACAACAGGAATGCCGGCAGGCATGGTAGCATCTCTCACTGAATCCGTTAATGGCAAAAATGCAGATTTATCCCAATTAATCTTAGAGCCTGATAAGTCACAGAAGTTACCAAAAACAGAAATATTAGGGACAGACTGGGCACACCCAACATATAAAAAAACATAGTCCACATACAAAGATTTACTGTTTAGTGCCATTTGCTACTACAGGAGTAATGTTACAGGATAAACGAACAATTTGAGCCAGAGGCTCCAGTGAAAGGGCAAATAGGAGCGGGCCTAAAGGGCAGCCCTGTCTGGAGCCTCTGGCTATGTTGTTAGTGGATGAGCATGTTTTGCCTGTTAGGACCAGAGCTGTCGGATTGCTATAAAGCACTTTAACCATGTTTTTAAAATCAGATCCGAGACCTAGTGAGTTAGGTAGAGACCACAGATACCGCCACTCAAGGCTATCAAACACCTTCATGGCATCTAAAGAGAAGACGGCAGCAGGAACAGGTGAAGTATCGGCATTATGTGGAGCAGTCTCCTCATATTATCTGAGGAGGTCCTTGATTTGATGAAGCTGACCTGGTCACAATGAACCAATTTAGTCATTAAACGCTGGAGCCTGCGAGCTAGTAATATAGCAAATATTTTTTATGTCTGTATTCAAGAAGAATAAAGGCCTGCAACTAGAGCACTCCTGGGGGTCTTTATCTTTTTTAAGCAGGAGCGATATTATTGCTGCATTACCATCTCTAGAAATGGAACCAGCCTCCAATGAGGCCTGGACCATGTCAAACATTAATGGCCCCAACTGATCCCAGAAGGTGGTGTAAAATTAAGAAGGAATCCCATCCAGGCCCGGAGATTTACCACGGCACACACCTAAGGTGGGAAGGTTTTAAAATGCAAGGCTCTGCCAGAAAGCCCATCAAAGAAAAAAACAGTGATAACAAATTTGGCTCTGTCATTGTCCTTATTGATAAGGAAACCCACTCCAAAACACACTGAAGTCCTAGGTACAACTAAAGAGAGTGCAAAAGAGTATTATTTCAGGGATGATAGATCTAGACAGGCAACAGGAATAAAGGGTGTCGTAACAGCCTAAAGAATATTTCTATAAAATGGGTATTGATAGCTCAACATGGTTAATTCTAGGTTCGACCACTGTGGAGTAGATTTTACAGTTTGTCTATTAGAATCACAAAGACAACTGTAACTAATCCAGAGCACTTATATCATTACATAGACCAAAACAAGGGAACATATCAGCAGTTTTTGGATCTCTACAATGGCTTTCTGTGAACCAAAGAATTGATTTTAAAACATTGCTGCTGATGTACAAGGCTCAGAACGGTTCTGAAAATTTTATGTATTTATCTGATTAGTTTTCCTGCTCCTGACATCTGGAACACACTGTCAGAAAATATGGGCGACCGCGGGGCGGGGCGCACGAGCGTCCTAAAAAAAAACAAAAAACATTTTTTTTAAAAATCAGCAGTTCTCCAGACAAATACTGCACATTTCCACATCTAGTTAATAAGTGCTAATATCATGTCAAGTTGCTGCTGAGAGTCATGTAGGCCTGTACAGGTTGTGTGTGTGTGTGTGTGTCAGAAGGAAAGGCAGGGGGGAGACGGGAGGGGGGATCAACTCGCAGCTGCAGAAGTTGTGAGCAGGTTCGTCCACTCACGGAGGAAAAGCGAGGAGGGGGGCGGGGGGATAGACTGAACTCCTATTATCTTCCACACACACACTACTGCATCCAAATATAAATATATTTATATTTCATTGATAAAATTAACATGTGTATAATGTAACATTCATTGCGTGAAAATGTATCAAACATGTTTAATATGTCACAGGCGTGTCTCTCTGGACTTGCCATCATCAGCATCAATCATACAATGATGATACATATCATATGATGATGTAAATGATGACTTTGCATCATGGAAGGTCAGAAAAGTCATGTTTTAGATTCCACTTGCTCTTTCATGTGGTCCAGCACTGCCTGATGACCCAAACACAATGCATGTTGTAAATAGTTGGAAACAACTTTTGCATTTAAAAATATATTTAATAAAATAAGCTGCTCACAACTTCTGCAGCTGCGAGTTGATCCCCCCTCCCGTCTCCCCCCTGCCGTCTCCCCCCTGCCTTTCCTTCTGACACACACACACACACACACAACCTGTACAGGCCTACATGACTCTCAGCAGCAAGTTGACATGATAGCAGTGCTTATTAACTTGATGTGGAAATGTGGTATCAGTCTGGAGAACTGATGCAGGACAGCAAGAAAGAAATGGGTGAAAGCAGAAGGCGCAGCTGGCGACAAAGCCAGGTGAAACCAACCAATAGAACCTCTGCTCTCACTCACCAGCGCAGACCCCACCCTGTAGTTTTGATTGAAAACATTAGTTTTGATTGAAGTTGGAGAAGTATGCTTTCTCAAATATATATATTTTTTTTAATTGGAACCTAATTAGTTTCTATCTCTACAAAAAAATTTGATTCTCACTTTTTGTTTTGCTCTCAAAAAATTTCTTTTGGTTTCAAATATAACTTTTTTGATTGGATAATAAAGACACACATTTCTCTCCATATTCTATTAATTTCCAGAATAAACACATCAGAGTTCAACGAGTTCAGACTAAAAGAGCAGTTCAAGGACTAGAAGACCTTTTCATACAAAGATTATCTACCGCATACTTCGCTCTTCAACCCCACTTATGATCCTGAGGATGCACAGGGAGAAGGTTTTATACAGTGGTTTCACATCATCCACATATTATCATGGCTAAAAAACAAAAAACAGGGTCATCCTGGTGAGCCACTTTTCAGGAGATGATGAGAACATACTGTGCACTGAGGTGTTCTGAGTGGAAACAGCATTAAGAGAAGACACTTCTAAGAAGACAGTGTGAAACTGATTCATCAGCTGTGTGGCCGCTTGTTGATGTGACACAAAGTATTAATGTCAGTAAATGTGTCTGAATAGACTACTTGAAAAATGCTGCCGTCTCTGAGTAATCACTCTGCTTTCTGAGAAGACGCTGAATCACTGGTCAGCTGATGCAACGTGAACTTCAGAATCTCCTCGTGTGCGAGTCAAACTGCAGAAAGGGCTCGTTATATACAAAACCAGGGTTTTTTTTCTTTGGGAAAGTGGGATCCACAGCTGATGAACTGATGTAATTTCATATATTTGTCCCCTTTTTCACTGGAGTTAAATGACCAAGCTCCTCTGTGCTTTCAGTCCACTTTGTCACACACCTGCAAAACCTTGTGGTTGAAGTCATCGGGCTGATCAGCGTACACGTAGTGTCCGGCTCCACGGATGATCTGCATGGAGGATAATAAACCAGAGAAAATGTTAAATGCTAAAATTAGACATACAGATACTTTATACAGTGCATATGAAACATTTTCACACCCCTGTATAAATTACGAACTTCTTTTAATTGAAAATATGAAACCACAATAAATATCTGAACTTTTTGCACCGCCAGCGACACATAAAAATACACAAATAATTCAATTAAAAGACAGCAAATACGTTTATGGGCTCTTTTATGGTGAAGCTGTTCATTGATGTGGATGTCTGTTTGGGTTTGTTGGTTTGCTGGAAGATGGAATTCCTCTTTAGCCTCAATTATACTGCAGATGACTGAGGGTTTTGGACCAAAATTGAATCTGGTGATCAGAACTGGTCGGTGTAACGAAGGACTCCTCAAGACAGATAAGATTTAAAACAAGTTTATTAACAAACAGGGAGATGAACCATGATCTCACCAAGCTGATGGCGACGTGGCTTAAAGTGGTTATTACGGAGACAGCCAAGGGATCAGAACCAGGAAGTCAAGCAGAGGTGTCCAAGAGGCAATTAGGGATCAAATTAGGAAATCAAACCAAGGATAATCCAGGGACAGAAGGAGATCCAAAACTGGGAAAGCAGTCCAAGAGTAATCTTCAGGGCTGGTGAGTGAGACAGGGCCAGGGAATGTCAGCTATTCAGCTACTCACTCACATATTTCCCTCTGTCCAATATGCTACAAGCAGTTACAAGGTCTGACAAGGAGTGGGGGGAGAGCTGCTGTTTATAAAGCGGAAGTATAAATATATAGCAAGTGTGAGTGATCAGTAATCAGGAGACTAGCTGCGCAGGAAACTGGCTGGAGTGGCAAAGCCGTGTCCATGGCAAAGCCCAGTGCGGAATTCCCTCCACCTGGACTAAAGCGCCATTCATACTGTAGGATCCCCTTGAACTTTTCCACATTTTGATACATTACACTCATCAAAGATAAACATATTTTATTGGAATTTTATGTGGAAGACCAACACAAAGTGTCACACAACTGTGAAGTACAATGAAAATTACACATGATTTTATTTTATTTTTTTCACAAATAAAAAACTGAAACGTGCAGTGTGCAGAAGTATTCAACCTCCCTGTAAATACTTTGTGGAACCGACTTTTGCTGCAATTACAGCTGCAAGTCTTCTGGGGTATGTCTGTATCAGCTTTGCACATCTAGAGATGGAGATTTTTGCCCATTCTTCTTTAGTAACTAAACTATGAATATAAAAAGTTAAATATAAATGAGAAAGAAACAGAAAACTTGCTGCTGTTAGTGAATAAACCTGCGACTCGGTGACTGTGTCACATGCAGAACATGCAGAGTGGAACGTGTTCAGAGAAGAGTGATCATGCCAGTGTGACCCCCCCCCCCCACACACAAAGGTGAGAGGACCCCCGAGATCTGGGCCACCGGCAACCCCCCATCCCCCCCCCCCCCCCCCCTTCCCCCCCAGGCGAAGACCCCAACCGCGAGGCAGCAGAGGAGGGCGCCAGCCAGAGTCCCCCGCGGTCAGGGGGAACAGGCCCCAGCAGGCCCGGAGCAGCAAGGACCGGCCCCGCCAGTCACCGGGCAGACAGAGCGCGGGCCCCACGCCCCCAAGAGCCTGAAAGCAACCCCGCACCCCTGCAGGCAGAGGGTCCAGCCCACGCAATCTCCGCTCCCACTCTAATCACCCATTTTTCCCTACACACACACACACCTCCCTACACCCCTCTGTCCACATTCACACTCCTCCTTATACACAAGCACACTTCAACATACCCACACCCACCCCATCACTCCCCCCTACCACCAACATACCCCCTATATACACACCCCCACCCATCTGCATACACCCCTCCCTCCCCCGAAGCCCAGCGGCCATCCACTTTCCTAAATTCTTTTACCCTGATTCCTCCCCTTACCCCCTCTACTCTTATTCCATTCGCAACTTCATCCATTTGCTCCTGCACGCCCTCATCTTTCCTTCCCAACATGTCTCATGTGGGATACCCCCGGGGTTGCAGGGGACAGGAAGGCCTCGATCAGGGCCCCACAACGACACCACCCAATGCCCCCCCACAACACCACACGCGCAGCTGATCCAGCACCACCCAGGGCCACAGCACTTCCTCCCCTGCCAGGCCAGCCCAGACCCAAGTTCAGTGAACAGCACTACTCCCCCACCCAAACGACCCCCGGCAAAGATGTGGAAATAGGGGCGTGGCAGGACCCCATCGACACCCCCTCCTTCCCAGCCTTATGAATGATTTTGAAATGTATTATATGCAATTAAAATTGGGAAGAAGTAACCACATCATGTTGTGAGCGGGACCACCAAAGCAGCCCCGCCCACCGCACACTGCATGGCCCGCCCCCCAAAACATGTCCCTGTTTTGTCAGTGTGTGTTTTTTGTGTTATGTTGACTAAGTGTAATTAAAAAAAAAAACTGGGAGGTGAACCGATGCTGGGTGCAGCGATCGAGACCACCTTGATGGCTTTTCTCACTACCTAGATCAACGTGTCCACCTCCCAACGCCCTGCTTGTGTGTGGTGGAAGAAGGGAAGGAGAGGGGTCCGGGGATTTAGGTCCCGAGGGAAGCGCGCCTCCCTCAAGAAGATGAGCCGCATGCGGCACGAGGCACGTCCCCCATTCCCGGGGCCCCCGAAGGCCAGGACAGACCAAGGGCAGCTGCCCCAACAACCAGGGCCCTCAGCAACAACAACAAAAGAATCACCACCGGCCCCAGAAGGCACCTATACACCTACATACACATGCACCCCCACACTCCTCTATATACACACCCCTACCCCCTACACACACACACACACACAGACACACACACACACATCACCCCACTCCCCCATACACACAGACCACTACGCCCCATACACATGTACCCCACACTTTTCTATATAAACACCAACACCTCCCATGCATTTAACACAAGATTCCCCATACACAAGCCCTTAACCCCTCCCACACACACACCACCCCACTCATGTACTATCTCCCCTCTGCCATGCACCAGGGCACGGACTTGCCCCCCACCGCAGCGGCAGATCCAGGTCAGTCCCCCCCCCCAACCCCCAGCGGAGGCCGACCCTCCACCACCGAGAAGCAGGGGACAGCCCTGGGCACCGGAGCCCAGGACCCACGCCCAGACCACCCAGCAGTGGCACGGCCACCCGTCACAAAGCAAATACCCGCCGATCCAGCCCCCGCCAGCAGCCTCGCCCTACCACCGCAAGGCAAGTCCAACCACTGACCCACCCAAGGCCTCCCGCCAGGTCTGGAAACCTAGCCCCCCCAGCAATGAAGCAGCCAAGATCCCCGCCCAGGGGTCCTCCCTAGACCCACTGCCAATTGAGCCACCCAACCACTCCCTAGCCCCGAGCGGGACGAGGTCACACCCCCCCCCCTACACGAAGTGATGGAGCTGATCACAGGAGACCAGAGAGAGTGAAATTCAACTGACTGATCCTTTGAGGAGGCAGACATCATTTCCATGCTGATGTAATCTAATAACAGATTTCTAAACTGCTGGATACACAGATTCTGTTTGCTTTTCCAGTTCACAAGGATAGTTTTCTTTGCAATGCACAGGCTGCTGAGGATTGGTTTTGCTAAATTAAACCCTATGTTATTTTCACCCAAGTGACCCAGTAGGCTCAGTTTGGGGTTTGCAGGGATATTACATTTAAACCAGTCTGACAGATCTTTACATACCTGGAGCCAGAATCTCTGGACAGGTGGACAAGACCATAAGGCATGGTAGTAGCTGTCAATCATGTTGTCAGTACAGTGTGAACAGATAAGTGAGTGTAACAGACCCATCCTGAACATCCTGTGTCCCGTATAATGAGTTCTGTGTAGAATTTTGAATTGTATTAATTGCATGTTTGAATTCTTAGTCATTTTGAATGTGTTTAAGCAGATTTGTGACCATTCATTTTGATTGAAGTTACTGGATAAGTCTGCTTCCCATTTAGAAGTTGGGAGAGAGATGGAATCTTCTAGCTTCGATAGTAATCTGTACATTTTGGATAGTAGCTTCGGGGCCTTAAGATTTAAGAATTCTGCAGCCCTGATAGGTAACTGTAAGTTTAGTTGATCAGAGGTGTATTTCTTACCTATAATAGATTTAATTTGGTGGTATTTTAACGGTGTGTTCAGACCAAACGTTGAACGCTTGACACTGGTCACTAAACTGGCACTTTTGTGTCTGACGCCCGAAACGCTTCTGATGCTCCTGGCACATTTGTCTGGAGCGAGCGGCAGTGGAGTGGGAGAGGCGGAGCTTTTTTTCCGGTCAGTCTGAATGATTCAGAAGAGAGACGGCATGGTTTTATTTAATCAATAAAGCTAGAGAACGTTGTCGTAGGGCAGTGATAGTCACTGTTAATGCAACAAGAGACGCCAGCAGCAGAGACTTAGCAGAGACGCCACCCCCCCACCCCCTCATACAAAGCGTTGCCACGCAATGTATCCTGCTACGTTGCCAAATCAGTAACATTCTGCTTTTTAGCAAGGAATGGTTGTCCTAAATATTGCACGGAGTAACAGCATTCTTATGTAACAGTATATGGTTTCTTTTTCATTATACATACGGAGCTACCGACGGAGCAGCTTGGTGGAGATCGGCGCAGCTGAAATCAGCCAAAACTGGCAACTCTGACAGGGTCAGTTAGGGCTGTTAGGACAGCAGAGTTTCTGCAGCTCTTGTTTGTGGAGAGAACTGCAGCGCTGACGATCATTATGACTTGTTTAGATGCATTTTCAGAAAGCCAGCGGCTGCTTCATGAACACTTCATGAACATGCATGAACACTGTCGTAGGGCATCTCATCCCCATGTCTGGGTTCACCACAGAAATCCTCCAGGAGCTGCGAGCTGTGAGCTCTGATTGGTTGACGCCCTGCGTCGAGCGGCCAAAGTTCAGATTTTCCATCTCTGGCTTTTGACGCGCGTCAAGCTTAAAAAACGTCTTAAATTTTCGGCGCCGAACACCGACTCTCAAAGCGCGACGCGAGAAAGCTCAACGCCCCCTTGCGCCCCCCTCCACATAGACTTTACATGGAAACCTGCCGCTCCTGATGCACAAAACGCGTTTGGTGCTGCTGAATTCATATAGTGAAGTAATTACATCAAATGGCAGAAAGTTTCCATTTTCTACTGTATGTTCTAACTGCTTTACTCCTTTATTTTTCCACTGAGGGAAGTTTATCATCTTCTTTCTGTTTTGCAGGATGTCGGGATTGTTCCAGATGGGTGTGAGCTTACATGGAATAAGTGCAGACTTGGTTACTTTCAGGAATTCCCACCAAGCCGTTAAACTGGAGCTGATGTTTGTGAACTTTATTAGAGAGAGATTATTATACCTATGCGACCCCAGCACCAGAGTTCCAGACCCTTCCTCAGATGTGTAGTTTGTTTTCTGATCTTGTTTTTTTTTTGTTTGTTTTTTTTGACTGACTTAACATGGCTAAGTGATTTTGTTTAAATTGTTTGACTGAACTTTACCTTTGATTATGTTAATTAATTAAATTCTTTTGAATTGATCACACACCATGAGGAGTTATGAATGTTTTATTAAATAATTGTTGGTTAATTTCTTCCAAGCTTGTGTTCACATGAAATAGGATGGAAGAAAAGGAAGGTACCAGCATCACCCTACGATCAACTAAAGAATGTCTATCTTGCCGGTCAAAATATCTAAACTGTCCTTATTGATTAAGCTTCTAAAAACAGCGTGTAATTGGTTGGATCAAGCAGGGCGGTTTCTGTTTAAAAATGGACTTCCGCTCTGACTTGGTACTTCTCTTTTTGCCTTTGTTCTTTCTCTTTCTTGCTTCCTGTGTTTTTCTTCTTTGCTTTCTTCTTGCTTTCTCTCTGACTGTTTGCAACCTTCTGTCTTTGTAAGTTTCCTCGTAATTTTTCTTACGTTTCTTCACTCTTCTTTGTTCAGTTTTTGTTTCCTGCGCAAGATCTTGATAGATAAATTTGAACAGGAAGTTAACATTTTTGCTGAAAGTGCAACAACAATTGCTTATTTTTACCCAGTAATTTTTCGTAAGATCAGTGATTAACCAGAACCGTGGTTCCAAACCTTTTCCCTGCATCTTTACCCGTGAAACCTGGAACTACTCCTATTCTGACCAATTTGGCTCATTGCCACCGGACACCGCTGCTGGAACCTGTTGATCGGGCCTCAGGCACCAGAGTAGCTCCGGATCTACCCTTCACGACGCCCAACGGTCCAAGCCCCGGAGACTTGCTGCCCAGGACCCAACCACCCGCCCAGCCAGCTCCGAAGATCTGTGTCTGAAGTAGGATCTTTCATAGCGCTCTGAAAATCATCTGCGGTGTCCGAGCAGTACATCAAAACTTAAACTAAATGATTAAATTTGTATTTACATCTAAATTTAATATCCTTGAACATAATTCTTTTATTAAAATTCAAGTAAGATAATTCTGCAGATCTATTTAGGTAATCTCCTCATACCTGTTCCTTCCTGATTTTCATCTCATCTCATACAATTTATTATTCAATCAAGGCCAACATTCAATCATTCAGCAGTCATCAGGCAACTTCTGAAGACAATTGGTTGCACTCAGAGAAAAGGGGGCTGAATACTTTTGCACACTGCACTTTTCCGTTTTGTTTTTTTTATTTTTTTGTAAAATAAAATCACGTAATTTTCATTGTACTTCACAACTGTGTGACACTTTGTGTTAGTCTTTCACATAAAATTCCAATAAAATATATTTATGTTTGTGGCGTGTAAATTGTCAAAATGTGGGTATGAAAAGGGATATGAATACTTTTGCAAGCCTGTCTCAGATCTTTTCATTACAGTCTGCACAGCACCAAATCCAATTTTTTCAGATCCATTTCCTGATGTGGACACATAAATGATCCTTTTCCAACCGACCGTAGTCTGATGATGCATGTTGGATTTTATCCTAATTTTATGTCACTGAAGTAAAACAGATGTCAGAAATCTGCAAAGTACTCATGGAGATACAGCAAAAGACAGCTGCACATATGGGCCTAGTCAAGATACTTTTTCTTCAATCTCCTCCTCCTCATCAGTTGCAATTTCATAATTTTGTTGGTTCTGATGTCATAAGAAAACACGAACACGTGTAACATCCACAGTCACAAATGCAAACACATTACACAACTTTCAGATCATATCCATTCATTTTGAGCCTTGATAGGAGAAATTCAGAACTGATATTACAAGATGTCTGAAGATAAATGTCCATTTTATCCTAATTTTATGATATGCAGACTACATCTGCATATCTCTCTGTGAGAAAAAGCACATGTCCTCAAAATGAACCATGTTACAATTTGACAGGTTATGCAACTCATTTATCTGGAATGTGAATGTCGATCTAGGTATTCTCTATAATAAGGACAACAAGGTCTTTTAAAGATTCATCAGATTGATTTGGATTACCCCAACATCAGTTTTGGCGTTATTTACAGCTGAGATATTTACTCCTCTATATATCTTCTACTACAACCCAATGCAGACATCAACACACAGATATCTGTATCAGGACACAAAGCATCTCAATATATCTCACCGCTTCTCTTAGAAGAGTCTGCTTCTGCCCTTAAAGCAGTGTGGGAGTCAGACCTAGGCGCATTATTTACAGGAGGAAAACGGAATTTAATATCAAAAGCTGTAAAAATGTACAAAAGTCTTCGAACAAGCCTTATACAATTCAAGATCCTACACAGTTAGCATTAAAGTGGGGGTGCGATTGGTTGGAGTGGAGGAGGATCCAAATGTATTCACTGACAATCCAATGGTTTCGAATGGATTGGTTAAATGGGTTGGACAGCCTGTTTTCAGTCCTGTCTGTTCCACAGGTGACTAAATCTGTTTATCGATGTTCAAGCATTTAATTAATTGGTAGTAATCGGTGTGTGAAGGAGGTTTTAAGCAATGTAATAAAAAATGCTCCTGGAAAACATCTACCCGCCTTGAAGGGTCAGCCTCAAATCTTGGAAATGCCAGAGGGCATGCTCGGACACATGCTGTTGGACTGTCCCTGAACACAAAACAGGAATAAGTTCCTGGACTGAATATATATTCTCCCAGACTGTTTGTCGGTCCCTTCTGAAGGACATGAATCCCACACAAATCCCACAAATGCTCTATGAGTGCTTCAAGTTTTATTTTTATATCTAATAATTGTTTTGGTTTTTTTTAACTTTTATGTTAGGTTTACCTTACTTCCAACAGTGACTTGTATAAGAAAAATACATACAAGTAGTTATAAACATTTGTACAGACATAATTACAGCTGCTATAAAATGTAAACTTTTTCTCAAGAACATTAAAGCCGAGGTAGGTAACGTTGGGGAGCTAACAAGATATGAAAGTGGCGCCCTGTCTTGACTCCTCCCCCTGCCTTGGCTCCTCCCCCTCTGGTTCTGCTCCTTGTGTGATCCGAGGCTTTTTCAGTCGCAGCTTTTTCCACCAACGATTTTCTCTTTCTCGGCTGTTTAGCAGGAGGAGGCAAATAAACCGAGCTGGGTCGGGAAATCCTTCCTGCATTTTCTCAGCCATGTTTGCCCTCCGAGTTTCTTCTTCACTACTTTGTATTTTCATCCTAACACGGTGTTTATATGCAGGGTGTGGTTATCAGGTATGCGCTGCTGGAGGGGGAGGAGGGGAGCCGGGAGAAGAAGCTTACGAAATATAAGAAATGAACAACTCCATTTCGGTCCGAATATTTGGATTGGTCAGAGTTTTTACAGATTCACAGTAAACTGAAGGGGTAATTATATTTCTTATTGTTTATGATTACAAAATGTATGGACTACTATCAGGACAAAGCACTAGACTAACTTGTGAGTTGTATTAAAAGTTCTTACCAATATGAAATGGAAATTAACCTGAAAGAATGTTAAAATGAAACTTCATATGAGTTCTGGGGAAATTCTTAAATTCATGAACAGAGAAGGCAGGGCATCAAGATTTAACTTACTATTATTTCTACGTGAGACTGTGGTCTCATGTCCTTAATGCTGCTGCCCACGCTGCCGTCTATACTGGAGCGGGAGCCGTAGATGATGGTGATGGGGACTTCGGGCCGTAGCTGGTCCATCCTCGGCAGCATCGGCCTCTTTGCCCAGCCACAGGGAGCACTCATATTCTTAAATGCAGTCTCTCCACTGTGATGACACAAAGGAACCAATGTCACAGGGATCTTCAAATCCGGTCCACAAGGCCCAGTGTCCTGTTGGTTTCCCGACTGCAACACATGTGATTCAGATCAAGCTCATCTGCACAGTTTAATGTAAAGTTCTACACAAGTCTGTCAATGATCCATTCATTTGAATCTGCTGTGCTGATGGAGGAAAAACATCCAGTACCTGCAGGACACTGGACATAATACTGTAGTCATCAAGTCTTGTCTGTCAGTAAGACAGAAGTAGAAGCAGACCAACCTGGGGAATTGTACATTGAGGTGGTAGATGTACTCTGATACTGTGTTGTCTGTAAACATGGAGGAGAACTTCCTCTTGAAGTCAGATCTCAGTGTCTGGACCAAAGTGGGGCCTACTGGGGCCACAGAGGAGACACTAAGTCACTGGTAGATGTCACATGTAGATCACAAATTTAGTTATTTTAGATGTAAAAAAAAAAAAAAAATTATATATACATATATATATATACCATGCATATATATATATATATATATATATATATATATATATATATATATATATATATATATATATATATATATATATATATATATATATATATATATGGTTCTTTGCATGTAATCCCCTCAAAGACACAGCATCAGCTGTGTTTCCTCTTGTGTTATCTTTCCTGGATCGTAAAGCTGCAACCAGCACACAAAACTTTCTTTTTGAAGTGCACATTCTTTCAGGTATTAGACAAGCCCTGATCTCATCCAGATGTAACCAGTGGGGTGGTGTGACTTATTTCATACCCAGTGGTCCTACCAGTCGCAGCCCAGCCAGCGGGTTGAAGGGACTGAACATGGCACTGATAGCTTTGAGCCACACAGGGATGGTATCTATGGTCTCCTGACCCTCAGGGAGACCCCACGGCTCCACCAGAATGACATGCTTAACCCTTCAGGACAGACAAAAACAGAATAAAATAAGTTCACTGACTGAATAGATAGAGAAACACACACACACGCACTTCAAAGTTGTCCACAGATAAGTTGAAGCATTGAAACATTATATTGACAAAAAACAATGACTTGAATAAAATCAAATGGTGAGTTGGAGGACATTCATGAAAAACCATTAGCATGGACACAGAATCACCAAACTGTTCAAAGGGTAGTCAGCCATCAAGATTTCAAACTAGTTTAAATCCTGCATTTGATAAATAATATGCATATTAACACATGAATTGGAACATTTCAGTTTTAAAACTGGCGAAACAAGCTGAAGCTCAGTCCACAGTCTGAACAGTAATCCTGCCAAACTGTAGTATCAAGTGTGACTCATTTAATGTTTAAGATTACATAAATCTATCACTGCTTTACTATAAGTCATTGATAAACACACTAAGACCATATGCAAGAAAACTATAAGATGTCTGTTCTGTATCACAAAATGTTGAAGAAGAGATCACATTACCCACCTGCCTGGATACTTGATAGAATATGACAAAGCTACGTATCCCCCCAGGTTGTGGCCAAGCAGTATCATTGACTCCACACCAACCCCTGTCCTCCACTGCTCGATAGACTCTACAAACTGATCCTCTGCGCTCTGAGCATCTGTGGAGAACTGAGGTCTGGTGCTCTGGCCGAAGCCCAGCAAATCCAGAGCAAAAACCATCCGACGCTGCGAAAGAGCTTCCAGGTTCTGAGCCCAGAGACCCACTCCACCGCCGAACCCATGAAGCAGAACTAGTGGGGTTCTGGCTTTCATGCCATCGGCATTAAAAGTCAGGGTCCACAGCATGTTGCCATTGGCAATGGGGATAAACTGTTTGGTAAAAGCACTGCTGATACCTGAAAACAAAGGGAATCACACAGAACAGCAGAAGCTTTTCACAGGATTTAATTTAGTTTGAGAAAAGAGAAAAAAAAATGCATCCAGAACGCTGCAATGATGATGCTCTTACCAGAGAAAACATCATTTAGTTACTAACACGAAGATGAAGACAAGCTCTACTGAGATCCACCCTTTTTCTGAAATTCCATAAATCTGTCAGGTCTCATAGAGTGTGGAGTGAAGACTGTCACATCACTTCTTGTCTTTAGGCGAAGAACCACTGATGTACCTTAATTTAGATCGGTCTATACCTATGTCCTTTCTCTGTGATGCCCTTGTTATTTCCAGACTGTCATTCCTGAATATTGTTCCCTCCAACCCAAAACGCCAGAGTTCTTATAAGAGGCCAAATTTCTCCAGTTTTACAGTCATCTGCGTTCTGTTAAATGCCCTCATATAGAAAGATCTTTGTCATGAGTACTCCGCAATATCAGCCTGTAAAATACTGGATTATATCATTTTTGAGTATGGAGACACCATTCTGCTGACACAAAACACACCATTCGTTATCTCTTCTGTAGCTTTGCTACATAACTGAACGTGAATCTCAGCAACAGCGCATTCCTTCTGTGTCACATGACTATGGCAGCCTGTCATGATGTCATGACAACATGTTATGATAAGGTTCTGTTTAGATATTTGGCTTCTGTTCATGAAAATTATTGGTCATTTCATTTTATTATACTTTTACATATTATGTTTTGTCATTTTCCATTTAAGTGTGAATAATTTTATACTAATCTGTTGTTTAAACATTTTATCACCTTAAAAATATGAATTTTATTATTATTTCATAGTATTGATTTTCTTGCTTTTTATGTATATGCAATGTTGCTTTTGAAATAAAGATATTAATGCACTGTACAATTCGGATTTTCCTTTATGGGACATGAAGTGCCGTTGTTACACCAAAATATGTGACCTATCAGGATTTGTGACTGCAGGGGCAAAGTGAGTTTTTTCGCCTTCTAAGATGAGAGAAGAAGAGCATTTACATAAACTACAGAAGGATAAACACAATGAATTTCATCCTCACCAGTGAACGTAAAGCAGCCGATCATATCTGACTTTTTAAAATATTTGATTATCATCTAATTGATTGTGTTTCTGGAGTAAAAGTTACTCAACAGAAAGACACTTTCCATGAGAAAAACAGTAACTGTACAGTATCTATAAATGTAAAATGTGTATTTATATATTTTAAGATGAACAGTATTTGATAGACTGGCACATTTTATGGTGATGTGCTGATCAAAATATGTATAACTTGACATAAATAAGAAATATAAAAAAGCTAAATGCGTCACCGATTGTTGCAGATGGATAGGAATGTAACACCAGCAGTCTACCAGAGGTTTGTGACTTTACATACCTTTACAAAAAACGCAGACTTTAATAAAAATGTTTTCAGGAAGTCCTCCATCTCCCCACTGTATTCTGGATACAGAAAACACTTTATGTGACCCTCACAGAACCAGTATAACCCAGGTCACCATTTCTGATGGCCGTCAGAATCTGTTATCTCATTTTTAAATTAAATTAAGTAAATTAAAATAATGTAGCATTTATTCTCAAATATAAATTAGGCCAAACTGTCTACAAGAAATATAATGAAGACATTTCCAAGGCCTCTTCAAATGGTTGTTATTCTTGTGACTGACATGACATATAAACCATATTTCTTTACATTTTTTTTTTGGTTTCTCACACTTTTACATAACTTTACAAGTCCAAAACAAGCAATAATGATGTTCCTGAGAAACAAACATAACACGAGTGTTGAAGCATCTGTCTTCAAGACCCCCCACCCCACCCTAAAATCCTCCTAATTTTGTCAGTGGCAAAGGTCGTTGATATTTCTTTTAGCCAAACACAGCTCACCTTACAGCTAATAGGTAAAGCAATTTGCTAGTCCACAATAGTTTTTTGCACTTTAACCACAGGTATTTGCGTACATCTGTATACCTGTTAGCATAGCGAACATTGTAAGTAAGCAGTCTAAAATGGATGAAGAGGAATATAGAGAGTTGATAAATTTCCCTAAGAAGGTGACTATCCAGAACATAGTGATAAACACTAGCAGAATGTGATAAGAAGACGCGCAGCAAAGTTTGGCTTGGAAGGTAAGCCGTATTAGTCCACATGAAATGCTCTATTAAAACACATTTCTTAGATATTTCATAAGTAGGCCTACAGCATCCCTTTCCAATAAATGCGTTTTTTCCCCCCTCGTAGATGACAAGCTCTATTACGTCAGACACAAGGGCTCAGCAAAAGAGACAAAGGCTAAAGTTGTTTTTTTTTGGGGGGGGGTCATCGGGGGCAGACTCAATTGTTAAGGAATTTCACGCAAGTGAAATTGGGGCGCACTGCAGCCAAATTAAACAAAAATACAGTGAAAAAAATGAGTTATTTAACAAGTTTAGAATCACAGGTGTGCTAGTATGGATGATTAATAAAAATTAACTAAATCCATTCTATATCACATATTTTAAATAAATTCTGATAAAATCACAGAAATACATGAATAATTAAGTATCTTGAGTAAAACTTGCTTGACATCTTTAAAAAAAAAGTCCCCCTTTCTATCTATTTACCGACATGTACTTAAAGTGACATCATCTCCAAAATGTACCACACCTCCTTTATGGGAAGATTACAAATGTGTTTTTCGTATTACTGATCACTTCATTTTTGTGTAGCAAGAAACTAACAACAATAACCAATAAACAAATTAACCTAGCACAAAACAAAAATGTAATACTGAAATTATATATGATCCTCTATAGTTGTCTGAGTGCACTGTGTGCCAACAGATCAGGGCAGGTATCAAGGTTAGCACTGAACACAAGCCTATCAAGGTAAGCACACTCCAAGAAATGATCTATTGACAATATTTAAGCTAATTTTAGCCTTGGTTTTCTTTTTTCAAACTATACCATATTCAGTGCCTTGCCCTCCCAAAAGAAGAACTTAAAAGACAATATACATAAGGATTATGATCACAATAATGATTTACTACAAAGTAGTTTATAATTATCTTTGTTTGTTTCTGTTTTTGTTTGTTTCATTCTTTCTTTTAACAGACCATTTGAGCTGGTGGGTATGGACTTAAATGGTAGACTTGTCAAGACAGACCAGGGCCACCAATACATCTGCGTATTTATTGATTACTGCACTAGATGGGCACAGGCACATGCTCTTAAATAAAAAACAGCAGCAGAGGTCACAGACTCCATCCTTAAGCTTAGGTAAAAGAGTTTGTACACCATGTATGTTTTACCAGATGAGACTGATAAAAACTTTATAAGTTGTTTTAAATTGTTTTTGTTTTTTTTTGTTTTTTTTTAATTGATATGAAAAGGCAATGAAGATTTATTTGTAAAAGTAAATTTAATCTCCAAGATAATACAAAATGATTTTAGTAAAACATTAAAGTCATTACAGTGGTTGTAAAAGAAGCATAAATAGCAACAATATTATATAAGCAATATAATATTAATATAAGCAACAATATTACACTTGAAAGGTTTTTTTACACAGATCAACACTGGGGTGTGCCAGATCTTGGGGATCAACAGAAGTCTCTGTACCCCATACCATCCCCAGACAAACGGTTTGGTAGAGAGGCTCAATGGCACTATTCAAAGGTAAATATAAACTTAAGAGGTGTTCCTTTTTCTTTGTACTTGTCTGTTCTCTTTTGGTCCAAGTCTAAAACTAAAACTGGGCTTTTCAAGATGTGTGAACGTTTGTCTTTCTTATTAAGAGCAATGGCTAAACTTGTTTCTGAATAAAAGGAGTGACTGGGACCTCTACCTCAGTCCAGTCTTGTTTGGCTTATGTAGAAAAAAAACAGTTGACAACACACTTCTCTCCATATTTTCTAATGTTTGGGCGGGAAGCACGTTATCCATCGGAGGTGGCAGAAGACTTTAAGGTACCTTGACCAAATATCAATCACATGTTTTTATACCAAATTTCATTTTTATTTCTTGAATAATAATGCGAAAAACTAGGTAGCAAGGTAGGAACAGATTTGACATATTGTGCAGGGAAATCAGGAAAACAAGAAAAAAAAAACAGGTTGATTTGAGGCGGAAGCACAGCCTCAAAACTTGCAGGTGGGAGGCATGGTCTGGAGAAAGAACATTCGGAGTCAGCAACGGAAGGGGGGTAAACTGGATCCCGACTCCCTTGGTCCCTCCACTATTAGTAAGGTTGATGGGAAAAGCTATCAACAAGATCAGCATTGATCATCTTAAAAGGTACCAGGTGGGCACGCAAGGATCCTGGGGAAAATAAACATCTCTCCGCTAGTCTCTGTACCTAGTTTTTCATCAACTGTCAGCAACCTCTTTCACCTCCACCACCACCACCACCACTACCACTACCTCTGCCACCTTTGCCACCAATGCAGAAAAATGTTAGCCACTGAAAGACACGTTCACAATATTAAGTTTGTTGAGTCTTTTAAATGTTGACACTTCACTTTATCTTTATAAAAATGGAAAAATATTAAAAACTATATAATTAATGAAGATTTGACAAGAAAGCAAATAATGATTGAAAATATTTTTAACAAATATGCTAGTTATTTTTGCAAGCAGGCAATGTTTATCGACCCATATGCCATGACAGACACATGGAAGAAGAAAAAGACACGACTGATGTTAGATAAGTCTTTGATTATGAGGAAAAATTTTTTTTAAAAAAATGTTTTACTGCATAATTTTTATTTCCTTTAGGTGTGACCCTGCTATATATCATGTCCTGCTGAGGGTGGTTAATGAGCCTGGCCACTGGATACTTACTGTCAGTTTCCGCCTACAAGATTTTAAAAAAAAATCTGTTACAGACATAACCAGGCTAAAGACATGTCATTGATATGTGTACAACCTGCACTCCTCCCACTTAACCACACGCACCCCTTATCTTCATGACACAAACTCGTATGAACTAGCATTTAATTTAAAATTTAATATTTCCAGGCAATCTTTCCATCTGAAAAAAGGAGCCTCAAGGTATTCTCTAGTGTAGTTACAAAGACCATCAAACACAATGTTGAAACTGGCTCTCATGAGGACCTAATCAGGACAGGAAGACCAAGAGTTACCTCAACTGTTTATCAGTCACCAATCTCAGAAACCACAAATAAACAACACCTTAGATAAGAGCCTCCAGTGATGCTTCACAGAATTCAAGATGGTGATGCATTTCAACATCCACTGTTCAGTGGAGACTGCCTAAATTGGGCCTCCATGGTCAAATTGCTGTGAAGAAGCCACTTCTGAGAAAGAAAAATAATAATGTGAGACTAATTTGGGCCAAGAAACATCAGGAATTACCTCATATCAGTGGAAATTTGTGCTCTCGTCTGATGAATTCAAATATGAGATTTTTAGTTACACTCACAATGTTTTTGTGAGATGCAGAAAAGGTGAGCAGATGGTTCCTGTATGTGTGGTTCCCACAGTGAAGCATGCCGGAGGAGATGGTATGGGGGTTCTTTGCAAGTGAAACAGTTGATAAATTAGTCAACATCCAAAGATCACTTAACCAGCATGGCTACCATAGTATTCTTCAGCGACATGCCATCCCATTCGGTTTGCACTTAGCGGGACCATCATTTGTATTTCAAGAGGGCAATGATCCCAAACACACATCCAGACTGTGTAGGGGATGTTTGACCAAGAAACAGAATGATGAAGAGCTGCATAAGACAACCTGGCTTCCATAATCGCTTGACCTTAACTCACTTGAGATGGTATGGGATGTTTTGGACCAAAGAGTGAAGACAAAGCATCTAACAAGTGCTCAACACCTCCAAGAACTCATCTGACACTATAGACAAGCCATTCCAAGTGACTGCCTTATGAAGCCAATTGAGAAAATGTCATGAGTGTGCCGAGCTGTCACCAAAGCAAAAGGTGGTTACTTTGAAAAATCTTCATCTTCATCTTGATCTTCATCTTCTGCCGCTTATCTGGGGTCGGGTCGCGGGGGCAGCAGCCTAAGCAGGCAACCCCAGACTTCCCTCTCCCCAGCCACAATTGCCAACTCTGTTGGGGGGATCCCGAGGCGTTCCCAGGCCAGCCGAGAGATATAATCCCTCCAGCGTGTCCTGGGTCTTCCCCGGGGTCTCCTCCCAGAGGGACGTGCCTGGAACACCTCACCAGGGAGGTCCAGGAGGCATCCTGACCAGATGCCCGAGCCACCTCAACTGGTTCCTCACGATGCGGAGGAGCAGCGGCTCTACTCTGAGCCCCTCCCGGATGACCAAGCTCCTCGCCCTATCTCTAAGGGAGAGCCCGGCCACCCTGCGGAGGAAACCCATTTCAGCCGCCTGTATACGAGGTCTCGTACTTTCGGTCATGACCCACAGCTCATGACCATAGGTGAGGGTAGGAAAGTAGATCGACTGGTAAATCGAGAGCTTCGCCTTCTGGCTCAGCTCCTTCTTCACCAAGACAGACCAGCGCAGAGTCCGCATTACTCAATCCAGGATTCGACTATCCGGCGGACCCTCCTCTCCAGGACCCCTGAATAGACCTTACCAGGGAGGCTGAGGAGTGTGATTCCCCTGTAATTGGAACACAAGGTGTCCTGTCCAACCCTCTGACTTAACTAAAATAATAGCTTCATCTAAACCATCCACCTGTATCTTCGACCCTCTCCCAACGAGCCTCTTTAAGGACATTTTCCCTTTAATTAATACATCACTACTAAATCTTATCAATATGTCTTTAGTGACAGGATATGTACCACAATCATTTAAAACTGCTGTAATCAAGCCTTTACTTAAAAAGCAATCTCTGGATCCAGAGGTGATAGCAAATTATAGACCTATATCTAACCTCCCGTTTATGTCCAAAATTCTGGAGAAAATAGTTTCAGCTCAGCTATATGCCCACCTGAGCAGAAATAATTTATGCGAGGAGTTTCAGTCAGGATTTAGAGCTCATCATAGTACTGAGACAGCATTGGTGAAAGTTACAAATGACCTTCTTATGGCCTCAGACAAAGGACTTGTGTCCGTACTTATCTTGCTTGATCTTAGTGCTGCATTTGATACAGTCGATCATAACATTCTGTTACAAAGACTAGAACAGGTGATTGGAATTACAGGTACAACGTTAAGCTGGTTTAAATCATATTTATCTGATAGACTTCAGTTTGTTCATGTAAATGACAAGTCCTCCTCCCAAACTACAGTAAGTCATGGAGTTCCTCAAGGTTCTGTACTTGGACCAATACTCTTCACGCTATATATGCTCCCTTTAGGCAAAATTATTAGACAGCATGGAATAAACTTTCATTGTTATGCAGATGATACTCAACTATACTTATCCTTTAAACCAGATGAAACAAATCAGCCCAATAGGCTACAAAATTGTCTCATAGACATAAAGACTTGGATGTCTAGAAATTTTCTCTTAAACTCAGATAAGACTGAAGTAATTCTCGTTGGATCTGAAAAACTCAGAGCTAAATTTTCCGGTTTTGTAATGAACCTGGATGGCATTACTTTAGCTTCCAGTGCTACAGTGAGAAACCTTGGAGTAATATTTGACCCTGACCTGTCCTTTGGCCCACATATTAAGCAGGTTACTAAAACAGCCTTCTTTCATTTATGTAATATAGCCAAAATTAGGGACATTCTGTCTCAGAGTGATGCAGAAAAACTGGTTCACGCTTTTGTTACTTCGAGACTAGATTACTGTAACTCTCTATTACTGGGCTGTCCTAAATATGCCCTGAAAAGCCTTCAGCTGATCCAGAATTCTGCAGCCAGAGTCCTGACCAGAACCAGCAAGAGAGATCATATTTCTCCAGTTTTAGCCTCTCTTCATTGGCTGCCTGTTGAATCTAATAGGTGGAAATTATAGGCAATTGGTAAGACACACCCAATAAAGGAGTGGTTCTGCAGGTGGTTATCACAGACCACTTCTCAGTTCCGATGCTTTCTGGCTGATGTTTTGAATGCTGGCGGTGCTTTCAGTCTAGTGGTAGCATCAGACTGAGTCTACAACCCACACAAGTGGCTCAGGTAGTGCAGCTCGTCCAGGATGGCACATCAATGCGAGCTGTGGCAAGAAGGTTTGCTGTGTCTGGCAGCGTAGTGTCCAGAGCATGGAGGCGCTACCAGGAGACAGGCCAGTACATCAGGAGACGTGGAGGAGGCCATGGGAGGGCAACAACCCAGCAGCAGGACCGCTACAGGAGGAGCACTGCCAGAGCCCTGTACTCTGTATTCTTTCTTAGACCTTGTTAGCATCTCAAGCTAGTCTGTTTTGTTAGCTAGCGATCTCACATTACCCATGACGACAGTTTGTAGATATGGTTTAATTCTCCATCACTTTCTCCTCTGTCTCACTGCCGCTCTGCATCCTCTCCTCTTTCTTTTCAACTCCAGCAGGATTTGATGTGTTGTTTCGCTGATAATCCTGATTTGGGAGAGTTTATTTAGTCGATCCCGTTTGTAAACAAGTCTTTTGTTGCCATGGAGACTCATCATAACAAGTCTTGAGAGAGCCAAAAATATGCAGAAAAATCTCCCCTGCAGCACACCCTCCGAACCGGCATGAAATCCTCAGAAAAAAAGACCTAATTTGAGCAAATATCTATATGAGAAGACTTTGTACTTTTAAAAAAATCAAGATAGCAAGTCAGAGCTACTACAATCTGCTGCCACCAGATTGGAATGGAATATAAATGCATTCCAAAAAGATAAAGACCAAAAACTTCTTTTTTTATTATTTCATAAATCAGTTAAGATTTGATCACATCTTTTTGATATTCTGTCAGTAAAAATATATTGTACTTTATCATTTTGGTTTTAGATCCAATGTGACCTGTGTCATCGGTGGTACCACAGCAAATGTGTTGCCAGCCGCAGGGGGATTACTCTTACAGCTGTTTGGCATGTAAAGATAAAAAAAAAAAAAAAAAACCTGTTCTAAAAGTTTACTTGCAATATGTATGTCATTCAATAGTATTGTGGTTTTATTAAAGATAAGTTTTGTGTGTTTTCTGAAAAGGATTCCAGTGATCTTCAAAGACATCCATTCATTTTCTTAAATGTTTGTTACAATTAGGGTTATGAAGAAGCTGAAGCCTATCCCAGCAAACACTGGGAAACAGGCATCTTCAGCTCTTGTTTTAAATTATGAGTTTGTTATAAATCAAGTACAATAGGGTAAAATATTATGAAGGCCATCAGAAATGGTGACCTGGGTGTTACTGGTTCTGTGAAGGTCACATTTTGTTTTCTGGGTTTAGAACATGGTGGGACTTCCTGAAAACATTTTCATTAAAGTCTGGGTTTATTTACAGTAAGATAACAGATTCTGACGGCCATCAGAAATGGTGACCTGGGTTATACTGGTTCTGTGAGAGTCACATAAAGTGTATTCTGGGTCCAGAATACAGTGGGGAGATGGAGGAGTTCCTGAAAACATTTTTATTAAAGTCTGGGTTTTTTGTAAAGGTATGTAAAGTCACAAACTTCTGTTAGATTGCTGGTGTTACATTCCTATCCATCTACAAAAATTGGTGAAGCATTTAGCTTTTTTATATTTCTTATTTATGGTAAGTGATGCATATTTTGACGCCACACACCAGCACATCGCCATAAAATGTGCCAGTCTATCAAATACTGCTCATCTTAAACTATATAAATACACATTCTACATTTATAGATGTACAACATTTGTGGATACAGTTACTGTAGCTGCAAATTATGCTGCCACGGGCTTACCTTGCTGAGGGACGTCCCATGATGCACTGGGCACTTTGCATTTTCAACCCTCTGCTCTATTGGCAGCATTAACTTGAATTTCTCTTCTCCTCTCTCAGCAGCTACCTGGGCTAAAAGTTATGGTGCCTGTTGATCATTCTTTCCTGTTCGCTCCACCCAGCAGGAAAAGGCAGACAGACAGCTTTGCTCAGATGGTTTTTTCTTCCTAATAAATGAAAGTTTTTTCCCTTTCCACTGTCACCTGTTACTCCAACCAGCTCAAGATAGAGGTTTAAATTATAAACAAGATTTTTTGCAATCTGTTCGTTTCCTGAGCGACACCATTATTTTATGAAAAGTAATAAGATGGACTGAAGTGGATTTTTTTCAGTTAGATTATAATTGAAGTGGCTTGAATTGATTTGTATGTAAATTAGCTTGAGATGACTTTTTTGCACAAATAATCAATTCCAAATAATTTTTTTCCCTTTTTCCACATTGGTGTTTTTAATTTCATGATCTTCAATATTTCTCATCATTTTTAAATTTCCAAAGTTCCAGTCTTCAATTTATAATTTTATTTAGGCCTCATCCACTCTGGGATCAGGTATGATGGGGCAAAGAAACATCTAAAACCCACAAGCCTTCAACACTGGAATCGGAAAGCTCGGCTCTAAATGACTGAATCTTTATCACATCCCAGGTGATTTTCAAATAATAAAACATTTTCTTAGTTTTACTGAGCATCTTTTTTCCTTGCAGATAATGTAAGCTTACTGGAGAAGAATAAACGACTGTGAAACTGATTAGTGTTATAACTTCCTCACACAGTATGAAATTATGCACATCGACATGACAGCAAAGGTTATATATTGAACTATAAGTTAGAGAAGTCTAGGTGGATCCTCACATCGCAACATCTTGTCCTCTGCCGCCTTCAGCTGGCTCTTGGAGGTTGGACACCATGATGGCACCCAGTCCGGAATCCACCACCACCTGTACATACAAAGAAAACCAAAATCAGGTAAGTCACAAGAATTTTATTTTTAAATAATCGTCATTCTCTCCCTCTGCTCTCAGTGAAGGCGGTTGGTTTTTTCTCTGCTCTTCCGTTTCTCCTCCCTCTTCCCTTTCTGGCCTGCTACTTTGTCCTGACTGTGTCGGAGACTCTCTGTACATCTCTTGTTTCTGAAAAATTTCTACATCATGGATCTGATCGGCTGGTCTCTCAACGCATTCAATCAAATTTGTTCATCCAGGTGATTGGGCAGAGGGGAGCCTGCATGTCCTGAGGGAACGCTTCCGGCTGGATACGGTCAGGACTCCTGGGCCAGGTGGAGACTGATGTGACTGGCAGTTTTGTCTACTGAGGGTGTGGAGGATGTCTACATCTTTGGACTGTTGGTGGTTGGGATTCTGCTTATTGGCGCTTGCGGAGTGCTGATCTACCTAAAGACCCGTGAGATTCTGGAAGCAACTGGCAGGCTGCCTGAATTCTGCAACGGAATATGCCAAGCAAGCAGTGCACAGACTCTTGCATTAACCGGACTCGACTGATTGGATCCCAGCCTGGCCCAAACTGGCAGTCTGGTCTCGGTTCTGGAGCTGGTACCTAACATGTTGACCCCAACATGGAGAGGATGTCTGCTAGAATCAGTGGAAATCGACCCCCCCATTTGGCTGTTTAGAGCTGCCAGAGAGGCTAGTCATGCACTCAAGGCCAAGGGCAAAATATTTTCCTTCCCTGAAACCCAAACAACAATTACATCTGGATTTCCAGCAAATTTGGGCCGGTGCAACCCCCCTGAGAATGGAAAAGATGCCCAATACACACTGTGTCCTCCATGCATGGTGAGCAGCTTCCGTGTCTTGACATCCGTGGTCTGAGCTTCCTCCTTTGGCCAGCTTATTATCCCAGCAGGGTATCTGATCACTGGCAGGGCATAGCTGTTAATTGCCCAGATACATATGTATATGTTTAAGAAATAGGTAGTTCCTCATTGTATCAGCTGGGGTTGAATAAGTTGTTGCAGCTGAAACATAATCGCACATGCAGTGATTATCAAATAAGAGCATTGTTCTGAGTTGCATTGTTAAATCCCGGTGGTGACTTATTTTTGAACCATGCAATGTAGATGAAAACATCTACAGTAACACACAGAAACAGGTTTGTATGATTTTAAAGCCACTGTCAGTCCATGTTTCTGATCATTAGCCTGAACAGGAGCGGAGATTTTCACTGTGGGTTTTAAAAACTACTAAAAAATGTCCTCTGATGCTCCAACAATTTGTAGCCTCCTGCACCCTTTCCAAGGCTGCTGTTCAGACATTACAGCAGGAAGGAGCAGGAGGTAAAGAAAGAAGTCAACTGGACCTGTTGTCAGGTTCACACAAAGGTTCAGAGCTGAAACTGTCTCAACCTTTCTTTGACATTGATGGAAATTTGATGATCTGAATTTAAAGGAGTCATCACTGGGAAATTGCACCTTTTCAAGTTAAAACATGTGTATTGGTGTTTTGGACAGAAGTGTTAATATCCCCGAAATCTTTTCTTTTGAAGACGGTTGAGTTTTTCCCGTCTGGGCACTTTGTTCACAGCAAAACTGTCCACAAGACTGAAGTCTCACAAACATGTTTTTTTTGTTTTTTATTCACCTTTCCACTCCTGTTCTAGGCCTAAACCCACTCCTCTTCTACGCCTAAAAACACCTGCTGGGCCTGCCTCAGTCACCGTTACCAACACGTTGTGAGAAGATGTGGAAACACATCAGCCTTCATCAGCTGACTAAACTACCAGGGACAGATGGAATACTTTAGTTTTTGCTAATAATGCACCTGCATCTCTCCTGCAGTCTGTTTGTGCCAAGCATTTTGCAAACATTTGGGAAAATACCATATGAAGATGGCATCAACCCTGCTGCGTTTGGAGACGTGACTTAACCTGATACAGATAATGCTAACGCTAATGCAAACGGGACAAGCCTAAAAGTTAAACCTCCTGCAGTGTCAAATGAGCCCCGTGTTTTTTTCTTCTTCTTATATCTATCTTATGCTCTGCCATGTAGATGTTTGTAAAAGACTTCTGTATTTCTTTTTTTTTCCATGTTTTTTCATGCTACCACACTTTAAGTACAGCATTCATGATGGTTGGTTTGTCATAATGGATGTGTTTTCACGGGGATGGATGTAGCTTTAGTCTTCCGACCACAACATAGCCGCTGTTATCATTTTAATCTAACAAGGTGACCCTTATGCAGTCTGATACTGGCATAATTTCATCAAGAAGGATATGTATTTGTATTTTTAATACAATAAGTGACGTTCTACTATCACTTAATTTCCATTGTCTTATTTATTCACTGAACCAGAACGCAAACATTTTATATCTGACAGTTTCACATTACACATTCACATTACAGTCTCTGTGGAAATGGAAGTCTGACTCCTAAATCTGGTGTAAGGCATCTTTTCATAATGTTTTTACACATGGTCCCTGGAAAATAAACTAATAAACTAAACTAAACTGGTGTGGATGGATCTAAAAGATTTTATTTTTATGTATTTTTATCTATATGAAGTGAAGAGACAATGATTAGGAATCATGTTGGGGGGCATAACACTGTCTGTGTGTGAAATAAAATTGGTGTGTTGTATATTTTGGTGTGTGAAGGCCTGTTTTATTTAATATGCTTTTTAAAAAAGTGCTTTATAAAGTTGGATTTCATCTATAGGTATTACAATATTTTAATAATGACTCATAAACTGCAGGTATTTACACCTACAATCTATTCATGAGATCCAGTCCAATCCACTTTATTTATATAGCCCATTTTATAAACAGTTTGCAAAGTGTTTACACTTTGTTACAATACTAAAATATCAATAAATACAAAGTAATAAACTTAAAATCATTCCCAATAAACAGGTAAAAACCAATAAATAATTTAAATAAAGATGAAATAATAACAAAATAAAAAAAATAAAAAGACACAGAGGACCACACAACGCACGCGGTGTTAAAAGCAAGAGAATAAAAGTGAGTCTGAAGACGAGACTTAAAACACTCCAGGGTGGGGGCTGTTTTGACATGGGGGGCAGGGCATTCCACAGTTTAGGTTCAGCCACACAAAATGCCATGTCCCCCCGGGTTTTAAGCCTTGTTTTCGGGACCATAAGCTGGAGCTGGCCCTCTGACCTCAGAGTGCGCGGTGGAGTATAAATTTGGATGAGGTCAGAAATGTATTTAGGGGCCAGTCCATTCAATGCCTTAAAAACAAATAATAAAATCCTAAAATTAACTCTAAAACCAACAGGATCCAGTGCAAAAACGCAAGAATCGTGGAAATGTGCTTATGTCTTTTATGTCTTGTTAAGAGGCGCGCAGCGGCATTTTGGACTAACTGCAGTCGATAAAGTGCTCTGTGATTAATTCCACAATAAAGTGCATTGCAGTAGTCCAGACATGAGGAAATAAAAGCATGCATGATGCGCTCAAAATCAGAAAAGGATAAAAAAGATTTAACTTTAGCTCAAAGGTGAAGATGATAGAAACTACTTTTCACACCCACATTAACTTGTCTATCAAGTTTAAGATCCGAGTCCATCATCACGTCCAGGTTGGGACTATGCTCCTGCCTTATTTGGGCATGCTTCCTACTCACTGCAATTATCATCAATCAACTCCAATCCTCTTCACCTGTTCCACTCCCTTCTTAAACACCATGCAACCCTCAGTTCTCTGCCAGATAATCTGCAAGCTAGATTTAACTCCTGTCACTAGCCTGGTTTTTTTTTTTTTTTTTGGTTTTTTTTTGGTGTAGCTACTCTCTGCCTCTGGCACCCCTGGATTGATCTGACCGGCTCTGAATCTGGATCTGGATCTGGATCTGGATCTGGATCTGACCGGATCTGGATCTGACCGGCTCTGAATCTGGATCTGACCCTGACTGCGTTTTCTGCCTCTGGCCGCTCTGGAATTGCTCAAACCTTGCTCAGGACCTGGATTTTTTTCCCATTCCAGATGCTTCTTCAGCTCTCATGTGAGTGTATGAAGATCTACACAATTTCCCTTGAGCATATTTATTGATTCCACTTTACTTCTAGACCAAACGACGTTGGCATCCGCTCTTCTGTTTGGCAGTTCATGGCTATCTTTCCTGGAGTTTCAACAAGATCATCACTAATAAATATATTGTCAATCAAGTAGCACTGGTCTTGAGTCCAATAATCACCAGCTGTTAGTTTGCTGTACTGACTGAGGGCCCAGGTCAAAGAGCTGACACTGAGCCCAAAGGTTATTACCTCAGTCTTGGTCTCATTCAAATTTTAAAAAATTGAGCCAACCAGACCTTGACATCAAGACAGTCAAGTAGTGGTGTCAGGGGCCTGTTGCTGCTCTTTAATGACGTATAAATTTGTGTCCTCTGCATAAAAGTGATATGGGACACTATGTTTTTGAAGGAGACTGCCAAAAGGGAGGAGGTGCAATGTGAATAAAACAGGGCCAAGAACTGATCCCTGGGGGACCCCACAGTGCAGGGGGGCAGTTGACGAGGTGGAGCCTCCCAGGCCGACAGAAAAGGATCTTTCTGACAGGTATGACCTGAACCAATGTAAGACAGTCCCCCTGAGACCCACACAACATTCTAAGCGAAATAAAGAATGGTGTGGTCAACTGTGTCAAAAGCAGCAGTCAGGTCTAAAAGCACTAAAATGGCAGAATTACCAGCATCTGTCATTAAAAAAAATTTCAAGTGCAGCTTCTGTGCTATAAAAGGCTTTGTAGCCTGACTGGAAAGTGTCTAAAGTGCCATTATGATCCAAAAAAGATTGCAGCTGTGCAAGTACGGTCTTCAAAATTTTTTGACAAATAGTAATTTTGATATTAGTCAAGGTTTTTTACGGTTCAACACCTTTTACTGAATGGGGGCACAATGCCTGAAGACAGACTGCTGTCAATGATTCCCCTGAGCGTGGAACCTATGGTATCTGAAATGTCTTTCAAAAAAAGAGGGGGGGGGGGGGGGGGGGGGGGACTGGGTCTGTTGGACAGGATAAGGACTTCAGTTACTTTTATCATATATGATAAAAGTTGCACATTTAATTCAATTGCTTTTGTCCTAAGTGACAGCAGCAAAGTTACTATTTGTATGTAATTCAAAATGGCAAGAACACATATTTATCACCTTTTACAGTTATTTGCCATTTGATTAGCTTTATTTCTGAATTTGAGTATAGAAGAGAAAAGTCCCTCTCATTTCCTCCAATAGGTAACTGTACATAGTGCTGCTTAAAAACATTTCTTGCATTTTGTAAGGAAAAAGCATTTAAACAGACAGGTTCCAAGCCAGGATGATGGATTTAGACAAAGGGGAGTTTGGAGCTGGTTCATTTTTCTGAGCACCTGAATAAATGACATTTTATTTTCTAAGCACACTTAAGTGATATCTTGCTGTCCCATGTTCTCTTTCTATGGCACTGTAGCACAATTTCTAATTTGTGCAGCTTAAAATGGACAATTAGAACATAAAAGATGGCAGGTGATGCTGCATATATAAAACACAGGTCTACATCGGTCAGCACAAAGCCTTATAAAGATGTTGCAGCTACACTGTGACACTTTACTTATACATGACATTTGACTTCAAGTTATCTGTACAGTAACACGGCAGCTACAACAGGTATTACACACCACCTCAGTGGCTCAGTCAACCAGAGATCTGTCTTGGAAATCATATTTTCCAGACTTATGGCTAAAACGGCACATTTAAATAGGCAAATTAAGAAACACTGATGGTAAACAAAACCTAAAGTAAAGGCTTTGTGCAGTCCCGTGTCATTAAAGTGTGTGTGTGTGTGTGTGTGTGTGTGCTTATCTGGCTGCAGACAAGTTCGGTGTGTTGTGTAAGTTTAGTAAAGAAACATGATGCAGCGATCAACATTAGCTAATTTTTTACATCTCAAACTTCAAATTATTTAAAAAGTATGTTCATAATTTGAAAAAATCATCCAACACAGAATAAAACTGATGTATTAACATGAACAACATGTCTCATTGTCAACATGCTATCTGATTTAGTTTACAGGCAAGGTGTGCAGACATTAAAATGACGACTTTACCATTCAGTTTGTAAGCATGCTTCTTCTCAGTATCTTCTCTCTCAGGCTCAGTCTGGTTCTGATAAATGGCTGAATCCAGAAAGCTGTTCCTGTCACGTTAGCTTGTTTTTAGCTGCTGTAAGCTGTTTTTAGCATAGGACATACTGGGCCCACCCCCCTTTTTTTAAATGGTCAGAACAAGCACTTATTAAAAATGTTTTGGTTTAATAAGTTTTAAAACAATTATTTAAAACACTTAAGAGGACCGTGGACACATGAAAAGACAAGGTTATGACACCTTTAAGAAGACAATATTTGTCTGAGCATACAAGTCGGCAATAAACAGGTGTTGTCTTCTCATTTATGAAGAGAATTGAAGATGTCTGGCTCTGTCCTGGAGCTGGCCTGCAAAACATCTTCAATTAAGCTTTTCTCATGAAACCCACTTTGGATCCTGAATCCCAGTCAAATTATAGATCAATTTCAAACTTACCATGCATTTCCAAACTTTTAGAAAGTCATCTCCATCCAGCTCCACCATCATCGTAAATCCTTCAGTGTCTATGAAAAATTCCAAACTAGTTTCCGCCCCTCCCACAGCAGAGAGAAGTGCTCTTATCAGAGTATCCAGTGACCTGATTAACGTCTGATTCTGGTTCAACATCCCTCTTCATTCTTCTTGACCCCTCTGCTGCGTTTAACACTGTAGATCACATCATCCTGCTTTGTCACCAGTGCTACATTGGTCTTTCTGGCACTACCCTGCACTGGTTCCATATCTACCTCACTCATAGGACCAAGTATGTGGTCTTAGAAAACACAAAATCCAGACCTCACACAATCACCTGCAGGGTCCCCCAGGGCTCCATACTTGGTCCTACCCTCTTCACTCTGTAAATGCCCCCCTTGGCCACATCATTAATAAGCATGGAATTAACTTACATTGCTATGCTGACAGTACACAGCTCTAAGTTAAAGTCACTCCCTCCAGCTCCCCCAATCCTCTGTTTCCCATCTCAGTTCCTGCCTGGAGGAGGTAAAGATGTGGATGAGTCCAAACTTCCTGCAGCTAAATTACTCAAAAACAGAAGCCATTCAAACTGGAACATGTAATCAACTACTCACACCCTAACCTGACCCGATGAGGCCAACAGCACCGGCTGCTCCTTGCAAGGACACGGCTCCAAAGAATAGAAAATGGTCTTTGATGCAGCTGCTTCCTGCCTGTGAAATGCCCTCCCAGACCACCTTAGGGCTACAGAAACGGAAGAATCTTTTAAAGTGGAACTATTATGTGCATTTCAGGCTAATTTATTTTTTCATTTCTGAGCCCAGAAGGGCTGGGATTGATCGAGTTATTGTCACAAATCTCTTTATTTACTTCAGACCGACCCTCTCCGTAGGCTGTCAGATCAGCCTGCGGGCAAAACGAGTGGATTGAGACTCTTCCGCATTAAGCCCCGCCTCCCGCCACTGCACTACATCGGGAGCGCGCACCGCACCTGCTTTCGCCGTCATTGTAACATCTCATAAACAGAAGGATTAGGCTGATATGAACTCAATAAAAAAACAAAATACAATGTCAACACATAGCATACAGCCCTACATGTTGGAACCTGAATCAGAGCCTGAAAACGAAGTGGAAAACAGCAACCCACAGCAACGAATGCAGCAGGATGTCTCTCTTTGGTAAACTCACCAGCCATCGTTGGAAATAACTTTATCCCACGTTTTCCACCCGCCTGATGTATTTGTACATGCCCTTGTTAACCAGTAGAAGGTAACCAATCACCGAGCCTTATCCCCCGGGACGTCACAAGGATTTCCAAGTAGAAAAAACTCTCTAAAACGACAAGTTTTTCGTCGCCATGGAAACCGAACGGAGAGCGTGCTGGAACTCATACTTAAACTCAAACATGCGTTTAGGTGATAAAAAACAGTGCCGTTCACATGTCTGATGAGGATTCAACACTGTAACACTGTAGAAAGCTCAGAAAACTCCAAATACCATCATAGCACCCCTTTAAGAAAAGACTGAAAAGCTTTCTTTTTAAAAAAGTGCTTTATGGATAATTATTGTTGTTGATTTTGTTGCTATCTTGTTTCTTTTTCTATCTTTTGCTGTTTTTAAACCCGCTCATTGTAGCACTTTGAGATTTGAATAAAAATGTAAACTTATTTATTTATTATATTTGTAAATATTACCATTTATTGTTTATCATCATCATTATTAATAGTAGTAGTATTATCCATTTATTACTATTCATTTTTGTCATTTTACTATGTGTGAAACAAAGTGTAACACATCGTACTTTGATGACTTGTTTTTTTTTTCTTTTTGTGTATGTGTGTGTTATATGAAGGCAAAATCAACTGCTGAAACAACTAAACCGGTCTCAGACCTCCCAGGGTGATCAGGACTACACTGAGGACATTTAAGCGGTGAGAAAGAGTTAACATATCAGTTCTAGTGATTAAATCCTTTGATAACGATAGCTGCACCACTCAACCATAAACAACATTTATCTCTACCAAGGTCCATATTTACTCCAGCATGGGTTGGTTTGTTTGACTGTATTTACAGATCTGATCAAATTCTTGTCTGAAACTGAATTAGAAATAAGCTGTTGTGGATCCTGTTCCCTGGTGGGCATGTCTGGCATCCTGGCATCTGGATCAGCACCTGATCATCATTTTGGCAATCAGCCACAGCAGTACTTAAGACCGGCTCAGCCTGCTGTTCATCGCCAGATTGTTGAATGCCCTGCGGTACAACTCTAGGCCTTGAGAATTTTTCTCAGTTTTGTTTACCAGTTGGTAACCTGTTTGTGCTTTTCCCTGTTAGAGATCCTGTCTGCCTGCCTGCTTGCTGCTCTTCTGCTTGACTGCCTGCCTCCTCGCCAGCCTGCTCGCTTCCCAGCCTGTCGGTTTGCCTCCCCGCTTGTCTGCCAATCTGCCTGCCAGCCTGTTCTTGGAAATTATCCGGATCCAGAGAGACTGAATAAATCTTTTGTTTGGAATTCTGAGCAGTGTCCGTGTGTAAATTCTACTACTATGACTTCAGCATAACACGAGCTAGGAACTTATTAAAGGATTCGTGACTATTGGGAGATAAGGATAATATTGTCACTGGTACTTTTAATTAAAAAATAACTAAAAACATTAGCCAAAAGAAAACGACATGATGACCTGACAGTACGTGGTGAACACGCTAACAGCTAACCCAACTGCAGCTGTTATAAAAAAAATGGTAATTTCAAGGTTCAAGGTCATTATTCACCATTTGTGCATAAACTAACAATCCAGGCAATTTGGAAATCTTGTGCAGTGCTCTCAAGGTTGTCAGCTACAGTTAGGAAAGTTAAAAAAGTAAGTTAAAATTATGTATAAAAGTAAGTATAATTCATAAAATGTATAAATAACGAGAAGCAGGAAGACAAGCAGTTCATCCATTCTCCGCCACTTATCCGGGGTCGGGTCGCGGGGGCAGCAGCCTAAGCAGGGAAGCCCAGACTTCCCTTTCCCCAGGCACATTTGCCAACTCTGTGGGGGGGGGGATTCCAAGGCGTTCCCGGGCCAGCCGAGAGATATAATCCCTCCAGTGTGTGCTGGATCTTTCCCTGAGTCTCCTCCCACAGGGACTTCCCAGAACACCTCAACATGGAGACGTCCAGGAGGCATCCTGACCAGATTCCCGAGCCAACTCAATTGATTCTTCTTGATGCGGAGGAGCAGCGGCTCTACTCTGATCTCCGGATGACCGAGCTCCTCACCCTATCTCTAAGGGAGAGCCTGGCCACCCTGCGGAGGAAACTCATTTCAGCCGCCTGTATGCGAGATCACCCACAGCTCATGACGATAGGTGAGGGTAGGAGCATAGATCGACTGGTAAATCGAGAGCTTTGACTTTTGGCTCAACTCTTCTTCACCACGACAGACTGGCGCAGTGTCTGAATTACTGCAGACGCCATACCGATCCGTCTGTCGATCTCATGCTCAATCCTTCCCTCGTGAACAAGACCGAGAGATATTTAAACTCCTCCACTTGAGGAAGGACCTCACTCCCGACCCGGAGAGGGCAATCCACCTGATTCCGGCTGAGGACCATGGTCTCAGATTTGGAGGTGCTGAGCCTCATACCAGCCACTTCAAACTCGGCAGCGAATCGCTCAGGCGAGAGCTGGAGATCACGGCCAGATGACCCACGAGAACGACATCATACCCAAAAAGCAGAGACCCGATCCTAAGGCCACCAAACCGGATCCCCTCAACACCTCAGCTGCACATAGAAATTCTGTCCATAAAAGTTATGAACAGAATTGGTGATTAAAAAAAGGCAACTTTGGCAGAGTAACCCTCGCCGGAAATGAATCCGACTTATTGCAATGCAGACCAAGCTCTGACACCTGTCGTACAGTGAGCGGACAGCTCATACAAGGGGGTCCAGTACCCCATACTCCCGGGGTACCCCCCACAGGAGCCCCCAGGGAATAAGGTCAAACGTCCTCCCCAAGTCCACAAAGCACATGTAGACTGGTAGGGAAAACTCCCATGCCCCCTCCAGTCTTCCTGAAGTCCAGGATTATTTGCTTGGTCTTACTTATATTGAGGATGAGGTCATTCTCTTCTCCATGCCACTGTCCACTGTGCAGTGGTCCTCTCTGAGGACCATGTAGCAGTTTTGAGTTACTGCCTCGTTGGTTGTCCACTCTCCCAGCCACATTTCACAGAAAGACAGTATGATGCAATACTGTATGTCCTTTCGTGTGGAGAGCCACACGTGAAGTTCATCCATTTTATTTTCCAGTGACTTAACCTTTGCCAGCAGTATAATTTGTAGGGTTAGCCTGCTGTTGCTAACCAACCGCTGAAGCCTTCAGTCCACCCGTCCCTGTCTGCCGCACCTCTGCAGACAGGGGGGAAGCTCTCCTGTTGTTCACAGGAGAGCTTCCAAATATTTTAAATATGATTAGGCATCTATCCTGATGGAAACAGATGCTGAAAATAGCCTAAGTTATAAAGAAGAGTGTTGGCGTGTGGTTGATAACTGGGTGGGCTGTTGGACCTTTTCTCAGGCAAGTGACCCTCTGGCTTTGCAGAGGTCTGCATAATTCTAGCTTCATCTGAAACCAACTTGCCTCCGTCGGAAGTCTGGTGGAAAAGGGTCGGTCTCTCTTCTTTTGCATTTCATTATCTCTCTGGAAAGTCTGATGTTTTGTGAATATAAAACATTTAAGAACTGCTGATATACATGCTCTAATCTTGGAGACTAGATGTGTTCATCTAGTGTCATTGTGTTGTTCATCTAGTGTGGTGTCATTGTAAGGATGAACATGGACCAGAAATACCTTATTGTGTTGTCCACGTAGCTCCACATGTTGCTGGCCAGACTGTGAACACCAGTAACTGATAACACTCTCTGCACAATCCTGAAAACAGAATGGAAACCAAGGAGGATCAAGACAAAACACACTGACAGGACAGCAAACACATTTAGACATTTATCTGCTTAACATTATCACAAGATATTATAAGCATGTTATCCTTTACCCTTTTATCCATTTTCATGGTGACATTAAAAACTGACTTGAATTTGGTACTAGTGTTAGAGCTGAGCTTTGACCAGACACACAGATACTGCCATCCCTACAAAATAGGCTACCTTGTGCAGGTGCAAAAACACAAGAGTCATGCCTGTATATGAACTGTTTAACCGTGACTGCTGTGTTACAGCTGGTGAAACATCAACAAAACTACAATCAATTTCCTAAACTAACCATTTACCATGTAAATAGATAAATAAAATCATGAATAAGTAAGTTGGTCATTTCATGGTTTATATATTTTATTCAAATGTAATAGTATTTAATAAAAATGATTTTATCAGGCCTGTGTTGGACTGGCGAGCTGTCTAGGATGTACCCCGCCTTTCCCCAAAGACTGTTGGGATAGGCTCCAGCTTCCCCGCGACCCTTCATCTGACTAAGCGGTTAGGATAATGAATGAATGAATGAATGATTTTATCAGGTTCGAGACCAGAGAACAGAGCTGTAGTCTTACATGGCTCCATGCAGTCTCCCATCTGCTGCCACCGCCCAAAAACAGCTGACTCTCAGTCTCTCTCACCCAAAATGAAAATCAGAGAAGCACATTCTGCTAGCAGTAGTGTACCATCCACCTAGACCTTACAGACAGTTTCTGACTGACTTCTCAGACATCTTATCAGACTTAGTGTTGAATGATAATAAAGCCATTGTACTGGGGGACTTTAACATTCATGTTGATGATGAAAATGACATTTTAAATGTTGTTTCTTACTCTATAATTCAGTTGGCTTTTTACTAAATGTCCACAGACCCACTCATTCTGATCTTCATACAGGTGTCAGATAAAGAACTCCTGTGTGGACTGATCCTGATCTCCGTGCTGCATTTGACACCATTGATCACAACATTCGGCCACAGAGGCTGGAACATGTTACTGGAATTAAAGGGATAGCATTAGGCTGGTTCCAGTCATATTTATCTGATAGATTACAGTTTGCTAATGTAAATGACAAATTTTCCTCACACACCAGAGTAAGTCACAGAGTTCCTTGGGGTTCCTTGGACAAATACTTTTCATGTTACACACCCTTCCCCTTGGTCAGTGTTTTCAACCACTGTGCCATGGCATGTTAGTGTGCCTTAAAAGAGATTGTCTCATGAACCTTTGCTCAAAATAGGTTGAAAAAACTGCCTTAGGTAATATCATCAGACAGCATGGTATAAACTTTCATTGATGGTACTCAGATTTACCTCTCCATGAAGCCAGATGAAACCAATCAGTTTGTTAGATTGCAAAGACGTCTTACAGACATAAAGACCTGAATTTTCGCCTTTTGAACTCAGACAACACTGAGTTTGTTGTCTTTGGGCCTGAAAAACTTAGAACAACATTGTGTATAGGGCTGGGCAATATGGCCAAAAAATAAAATCTCAGATTTTTTAAAACCAAATCCGATTTTAATTGATTTTTTCCCCTTACTGTAAAGAAAAAAATGTAAAAAATTATTCTTTTTCAAAAACGCTTTTATTGCAGTCAGCCTAGGAGTTTACCTGAATTTAAAGTGCAACTAAACAAGCTGTTAAACAAGATTGTAAAAAGAGATGACAGGTGCTGCCATTATAACCATTATAAGAAACAACATGTTTCCACTTAGTGCGTTTCTAACTTTTGATCATACATTTAAGAAAAGGCCTCACTTGTGTAACTTTATTTCAAAATAAAAAAAAACTACTAATAAATAAAAGTACCTCCTCTTAGAAGAAAATTAGTGATTCCTTTTAGAGTATTTTGACATTAAATAACCAAACAATTTCCCCACATTTGCAATGACGTAATAAAAATGAATGTTTCTTTATACTTATCATGTGTTTCGAGAAAATTGACCTCTTTGATACAAAATACTATCTTTTTAAAAATCCCTGAATGTTAATTAAAGCTATATTTCTAACATACATTTATTATTATATTCTTGCTGTTTTTTGTTTAATTTACACATTTTTGGCAAGAAAGACGAGCCTGTCAACTGCATATGGCTCCAGATCCCTTTGGCATGTGACAATGCCCCCTCCCACACTGAAAACCCTGCGTTTCCATGACACCTAGAACTGCGCAAAAACTAAATATCGCCATAAAACCCGCTGCTATAAAAGTTTTTACGATCTCAAGAGGTGGTTTTTCCAGATATTTCAAGATGGAAATATATTGCAAAAGTGTAATGGAAACACTTTTTTTGTGTTTACGTGTCCCCAGACGTGACATGGGGGGTCGTGACCAGTTAATTCCCTGTAAAGATGGAAGTGTGAAATAAACAACAGCGAATTTCAGAGTTTTAGAAAAGAAAGTGAGGGAGAAAAGCTTGAAAATCCAAAGCAAATTCTCCGCAGCACGTAGAAAACCCTAAGGTAACGCTACGGGCCGACTTTGCATCGCAATGTTTGTAAAATCTAACGAAAGAAACAAGATTTTACAAAACGTGATGCTAATGTGATAAACATTGTTTAATGGAAACACTCGCAAATCACAATTGTTGTTGGTCAAAACGTACAAATGTCGTTTTTAGTTAGCAAAAACACATGCAGGAAACGCAGAGGGGGCACTTCTTGTTCGTCGCTAGCTGCCATGTTGTTGTGTTTACGCTTTTTCGTAGGAAACCAGCGGGAGCGCACTGACGTCACTATAAGGTATGGAAGCCCAAAAGGTTTGGCAGAGGTAACAATAGCACATCACTCCTCGCTAATGCTAACTTTGTCATCCGAAATGCTGGAAACCATGACTCCGAGATGCTGTTGATGCATGACTGTTGTGCTGCCATGGTATGCCAACTCTGCATGGCAGACGACACATTTCACCTGCTCAACACCTTGTTTTGCGTGAAATATCCCCAAACTTTGGAAATTGGTTGTGCCGCTGTCAGTATGTTCTTCATTGTTTAAACCAGAGGTGTCCAGCTCCGGTCCTCGAGGGCCAGAATCCTGCAGGTTTTCTATGTATCCCTGCTCAGACACACCTGATTCAAATTAATTAGTAGTAGAGCTTAATCAGTTGTGCACGTCATTGGCTGTTTGATCCATTTAGTGGAAGCTAGATGTGTTGGAACAGGAATACATGGGAAACCTGCAGGACAGCGGCCCTCAAGGACCGACTTTGGACACCCCTGGTTTAAACAAAGATGTTGCACAAAAAGGCAATACTGCCCCCAGCACTTCTCGGGGTGCTTTGCGTCATTTACTTGGTGTTTAGAGTTCTTATGCCGTCTGAAAAACTGGTTGGTAAATGGCGTGAAGTTGCCTGGCACAGTGTTTTATTAGCAAAGCCATTATGGGCATTTATAATGCGATGTGTCGACAATTAAATTTTGCGTCGATGAATTTTCATTGTCTTTTTTTTTTTACAAAAAACAAGGACAAAACAAACTAAATTAAATGGCAGGGTGATCCAAGAATTTATGGAGAAGAAAGCGAAGTGAATAATAAAATAAAAGAATAAAATATGTTGAGTGTGTGTGTGTGTGCATGCATGTATGTGGAGATTAAATGTATGCTAAAGCTTTGGGGATACTGTGGGTTGGTATTGTCAAGAGTTCAGTGTAAATTTGTTTATGAATGGGAACCAAGTCTTATAGAAATGAGGTGTATTGTGATTCATGAAGGCAGACATTTTTTCGAGAGAGATTTGGTCTGTTACTAGGTTCTTCCAGAGGGTAAGATTCAATTGATTTATTTTTTTCCAGTTCAGGAGGATAGTTTTTTTGGGTGACCACCAGCGTCATCTTAATGTGACTGTGTAGTTGTAAAGAAGACATGACTCCTAAGATGCAGAATTGTGGGGACAGAGGGATATGGCAGCCTAAAATATGAGATAAATGGTCTGTAACTAGTGTCCAAAATTGTCTAACAGTTGTGCAAAACCAGAAAACATGCATATTTTATGTAATTTCTCACCTGTGAAGTGCACTCTATGGTCGATTTTGTATTGTATTAGTTGAAGGTTAGGGGTTTTACAGTAAGTGGATCATTTCCGGTTTTTAAAAGTACTGCTATTTATGCTGTATTCACTGTAGATGGTATGCTGTTAATAACGTGGAACTCCTCAACCATTCTGAGGAAGAGAGGAGAGATGGTGGACCAAAAATGCTTATAAAACTCAGCAGGGAAACCATCAGGAGCAAGTGCTCTATTATTTTGCATCTTATGAAGAGCACTGTAAAATTTCTCTGCTGTTAATGGTTGATCCAGAAGATTAGTCTGTTCTGAAGTTAACTCAGGTAAATTAATATGTTTAAACAATTTGTGTATTCCTGAAACATTATGTTTTCTGTAATGTACAATAGATTTCCTCAGTTGGCTGGGATGCATAGTTATTTTCAAGATCTTGAACTTTTCTTTCTATTCCAACTTGTAATTCTATGTCTTTTCATTTCTTGTAAGATGAGTATGAAATTATTTTGCCTCTTAAGACAGCTTTCCCAGTTTGCCAAAGCAGAGTGGCGGAAATATTTGGAGAGTAATTCATTTCCATAAAAAATGCCCACTCTCTCTTAAAATAACTATCAAAATCTTGATCTTCCAGCAGTGATGTTGAACCTCCACCTGGGAGACACACATGAGCTTCTTTTCCTATTCAGTTGAACTGAAACCAGTGCATGGTCACTGATTGTATTTGGATGGATTTGTGTTTCGAATATGTCTGCCTGCAAAGAGGTGCTAATGAGGAAAATGAGAGTATGTATGGTGGACTTTTGAGAAATGTGTATATTCTCTGTCGGTAGGATGATGTAGCCTCCAGCTGTCACCAAGACCACAGTCCTCCATATACTGTTTTAAAATAGTGGAGGACTTATATATTCTCATATTTTCTGTATTAATTGATTCATCAATGGATAAAGTGCAGTGTTAAAATTTCCACCTATTATCAAATCGGAGCTCGTGAGATTTCTTAAAATAGAGAAAAACCCATTGAAGAAGGAGAGTTCGTCTTTGTTAGGGCCATAAAGACTAGCTTTTGTAAGAGGATTGTTGTCAATAAATATGTTTATTATAATATATCGTCCCTCTAGATCTACGATTGATTTGTTATGATCAAATTTAATTTTTTTATAGATTAGAATTGCCACTCCTTTTTGTTGTGAATTATAATTTGCCATAAAAACGTGGGGGAAATTTCTAGATTTCCAGCGGGAGCTGTGGCTGTAAGGTTGTTGGTGCCTGTTGTGGCGGGAATCCCAGGACTCGTTGGTGGACACCAGCAGTGAGGGATGCCGTCAAGCTGAAGAAGGAATCCTATCGGGCCTGCTTGGCCTGTGGGACTCTGGAGGCAGCTGATGGGTACCGACGGGCTAAGCGACATGCGGCTTCGGCTGTTGCCAAGGCAAAAACTCGTGCACGGGAGGAGTTTGGCGAGGCCATGGAGAAAGGCTTCCGGATGGCTTCGAGGCGATTCTGGTCCACCATCCGGCGGCTCAGGAGGGGGAAGCAGTGCTCCATCAACACTGTGTACAGTGGAGATGGGGAGCTGCTGACCTCAACTCGGGACGTTGTGGGTCGGTGGAGGGAATACTTCGAAGACCTCCTCAATCCTACCAACATGTCTGCCGATGAGGAAGCAGAACTGGGGGACTCAGGGGTGGACTCTCCTATCTCTGGGGCTGAAGTCGCTGAGGTGGTTAAAAAGCTCCTTGGCGGCAAGGCCCCGGGGGTGGATGAGATCTGCCTGGAGTTCCTTAAGGCTCTGGATGCTGTGGGGCTGTCCTGGCTGACACGCCTATGCAGCATCGCGTGGACATCGGAGACAGTGCCGCTGGATTGGCAGACTGGGGTGGTGGTTCCCCTTTTTAATTAGGGGGACCGGAGGGTGTGTTCCAATTACAGGGGAATCACACTCCTCAGCCTCCCTGGTAAGGTCTATTCAGGGTTCCTGGAGAGGAGGGTCCGAGGGATAGTCAAATCTTGGATTGAGGAGGAGCAATGTGGTTTTTGTCCTGATCGCGGAACAGTGGACTGTTATACCCTCTTTGGGGTCCTGGAGGGGTCATGGGAGTTTGCCCAACCAGTGTACATGTGCTTTGTGGACCTGGAGAAGGCATTCGACCATGTCCCCCAGGGATTTCTGTCGGGGGTACTCTGGGAGTATGGGGTACCGGACCCCCTCATACGAGCTGTCCGGTCTCTGTACAACAGGTGTCAGAGCTTGGTCCACTACCAAGTCGGATTCGTTTCCAGTGAGGGTTGGACTCCGCCAAGGCTGCCCTTTATCACCGATTCTGTTCATAACTTATATGGACAGAATTACTAGGCACAGCCGAGGTGTTGAGGGGATCTGGCTTGGTCTCTGCTTTTTGCAGATAATGTGATCCTGTTGGCTTCATCTGGTCGTGATCTCCCGCTCTCACTTGAGCGATTCGCGGTTGATTGTGAAACGGCTGGGATGAGAATCAGCACCTCCAAATCTGGGACCATGGTCCTCAGCCGGAATAGGGTGGATTGCCCTCAAATGGAGGAGTTTAAATATCTCTGGGTCTTGTTCACGAGTGAACAAGAACGGTGCAGCGTCTGCAGTAATGCGGACTCTGTGCCGGTGTGTCGTGGTGAAGAAGGAGCTGAGCCAGAAGGCGAAGCTCTCGATTTACCAGTCAATCTATGTTCCTACCCTCACCTATGGTCATGAGCTGTGGGTCGTCACCGAAAGAATGAGATCTCATATATAGGCAGCTGAAATGAGTTTCCTCCACAGGGTGGCCGGGCTCTCCCTTAGAGATAGGGTGAGGAGCTTGGTCATCCGGGAGGGGCTCAGATTAGAGCCGCTGCTCCTCCGCATCAAGAGGAACCAGTTGAGGTGGCTCGGGCATCTGGTCAGGATGCCTCCTGGACCTCCCTGGTGAGGTGTTCCAGGCACGTCCCTCTGGGAGGAGACCCCGGGGAAGACCCAGGACACGCTGGAGGGATTATATCTCTCGGCTGGCCTGGGAACGTCTCGGGATCCCCCCCGCAGAGTTGGCAAATGTGGCTGGGGAGAGGGAAGTCTGGGTTTCCCTGCTTAGGCTGCTGCCCGCGCAACCCGACCCCGGATAAGCGGCTGAAGATGAAGAGTAAGCAAATGTCAGCCTGCATTTCTAAATGATGATTAATAGCTTTAAGTTGTTTGGCCTGAGTCCCAATTCCACATATATTCCAACTTACAAATTTAACTTTGAACATTATTCACTTGACAGAAGAAGCCCCTTGCAGCAGCTGTAAGAGAAATATGTAAACTGTTTTCATGTATGTGCATGTATATCTGTGTATGTGCAAATGATCTTGAGCATGTATATGGAGGAAAAAATATATAAAGATTCTTCTCCATTCCTAACTTCCCCCTTACACCATCCCCTTCCACACTGCCCCATCCCCCATATTCCCTTTACCCCATTATAGAAAGGAAGCATGATACATAAATAAAAATACCCAATACATAAAACACCAAATAACTCAGGAAAGTTGGACATTGTTCAGAAATAAAGAAAAGAGAGAGAGAAAAAAAGAAGAGTAATTACCAGCTCCACCCGAGCTGCCAGTTTTGAAGTTATTTGAGCAAACAAATAAATAAATAGATCAATAATTGAGTAAATAATTAAATAGATGTATAACCAAAGAAAAAGAATTAAATAACTACAAGAAAACACGAGAAAAGAAAAGTTTTCTTTGAATTTTTATTGTCGACGTTGTTGACAAATCGTTGCAGCTTTATTACCATGTCTACAAGAGTAACAGAATCAACATGTATGACTTCCATGATTAATTTCAAAGAAAGAGTCACAGGAAAACAGATGCTTTTTGAGCTGGAATATAAAATGTAACCACAGAACAGCAAAAGTTAAACATGCTTGATGATTTTGCCTGCTAGAGTTTTTGTTCCACAGTGATGACGGACATATTTTGGTTAAAAAAAAAAAGCTGATTTACCTTGATGTATCATATGACAGCTAATACTAGAAAACAAACCTGAGATCCATCATCAACACATACAAGCACTGCTTTGTCACACATTCATTATCATAGAAAATGAAAAAAGATTCAGTGCATGAATGTAAGCGTCTCCTAAAGCGCAACTGATTTTCATGTCTCCATCACTGAGTGTCATCACTCAGAAGGGAAAGCTGATGGAGCCTAAAACAGAGACTAATTTTTATGTCCCTGCAAGTATGACGTCATTTTGACTAATGGCAATTCTTCTTGTTTCTTTACAACCATCACTGAACCAAACAGTTTCTTGTTGTGTTACAAACTGAATACTTTTATATTAAATGTTCAGTAAAAAGAACTGAACATGGACATTTACATTAATCTACAGACATTTAAGAACTGTTTATAGTTATTATTTCTTCCAAAAATAATATCAAACAACTGATGTAGCATGTGCACGGGAGTGTAGAGCCACTGTGCTTAGTGATGGTTATCTTGAGATAATGGTTTCCTTATTTCCAAAAACAGTGATAAAGTAAGGAGGCCTTTCTTTGTTAAAATAAAAAAGCCATCACCAGGACGCACATGCTTTCTTTAATCAACTTTCCATACATGACACCTCCATGCAAGCACAGTATCAATGTTGACGTCTGAACTTTGTAAATAAGGAAGTGTTTCAGATGCTTGCGGTAATTTAAAATGACCCTAAGTTTGGAGGAGAGTTTCTGAAATAACTCTATTTTAATAAATAACTACCTAAATAAACAACTTTAATACTGCTGTTTGACTAAATAAAAATATTTTGCAACTGAAGATAACATGTAAAATGACTCAATAAATTTGTGGACAAAACAGAATCTTCAAGATAAGAATAACCATGTTATGAAACCTCTATTATCCCCAGACGTTTGTGGGAAATAAACAGCCTGAGAAACTGTTTAGAAGTATGTAAACAGGCTCTGAAAGGGCCCCAAGCTGGACTGAAGTTCACCTCACTGCGACACATCATACTTTATATAGGTTCTTTAACTTTGGGTGTATCAGGAGCAACAGAGCTGCACACCATTAAACCAAAGCTACGGCAGATGTTATTGCCACTTCTGTGGCGGTAAAAATCTGACAAAGAGAGGAAAAAGTAGAGCAAGACTCACCAACTGTTTGCAGTCATGGCTTAGACATATTTTAACTCATATTCAACGCTTCATGTCGCCGAATCACGTGGCCTGGACTCTGACGTCGTTCATTGCAGATTGGGGGCATTGGAATTTTTACTTGACATATCTGCTGTGGACGGGGCGTAGGACTGCCATGTTTTATCAGTCTCCGCCCACTGCCGTTTTCCTTGATCATTTAAAACAAACACCTCCAGCTACCGCCGGAGGAAGGAATACGGAAGTCCATTTCTGTCACAGCAAAACCTTGCTGTAACACAGAGAAGAGGGCTGTGGTAAGTTTTGTAGTGGGTGTTTAACTTGCCGGATATAATTTTGACAAAATAACACATGTATGTATGTATGTATGTAGGAGGAGTTGTCAACTGTGATAAACCTTCTGGTTTTACATGTTACTTCTGACAAAACCGGAGTTCTTATGCCGAAGTCAATTAAAATTATAGCGTCACTGCTATTTAAAGGTTATACGTAGGCTATATTATTTTCTACGTTTATGTTATATAATGTATTGCATAGTGATTCCATAAATAGTCTTTTTTTTCTTTTTACTTATTGCATCTTAAAATCAAACCCACCAACAATCCATCCTGGGACTTGTGTAATACAAAAAGGGAAATCACAACATAATTATTTTCAGATACATATATATTTCGCAGTAGAACATTGGTAGAGCAACATAGGATGCTGAAACTGAAAAAACTTATATATACATATGTATATAAATATACATATGTATATATACACACACACACACACACACACATATATATATATATATATATATGTATATATATATATATATATATATATATATATATGTATATATATATATATATATATGTATGTATATATATATATATATATATATATATATATATGTATATATATATATATATATATATATGTATGTATATATATATATATATATATATATATATATGTATATATATATATATATATATATATGTATATATATATATATATATATATATGTATATATATATATATGTATATATATATATATATATATATATGTATATATATATATATATGTATATATGTATATATATATATATGTATATATGTATGTATATATATATATATATATGTATATATATATATATATATATATATATGTATATATATATATATATATGTATATATGTATATATATATATATATATATATATGTATATATATATATATATATGTATATATGTATATATATATATATATATATGTATATATGTATATATATATATATATATATGTATATATGTATATATATATATGTATATATGTATATATATATATGTATATATATATATATATATATATATATATATATATATGTATATATGTATGTATGTATGTATGTATGTATGTATGTAAATTTGTCACATTTAGGGGCGTGTCCTTATGATTGACAGATACCCGATCTCTCACTTCAAGTAAAAAGAACACGGAACAACCACGGTTTTTAGTCTGTTAACAACGTGATAGCCTGCTTACCTCCGTTCGCTGTTTAGCTGCTGTTGTCTCTGGGTTAGCTTGGTAAGCTCTTAGCTACAGACAGCTTGGAGTTCGCTCGATGTCAATAAACCACCATGATGCTGACAACACCTCTCTTAGCTCCACCTCTTTGCCCATATTTGTATTTTCTGGGCGAGAAGACACACATGCCCCTGCCAAAATGGCTATAGTAGGAACCGCCCACCGAGCTTAAATTTAGCTCTTCAGAAACCTATGGGTGACGTCACGGTGTCTTCATCCATCTCTTCTTATACAGTCAATGGTCTTTTCACTCATCCACTTACTTTCATTACAACTGAAATATATTGTAATTTCATTATTTTCACTCACAAACTCTAACCAGCTAGATTCCAATATAACTAATAGAGTACAGATGATCCAATGGGAACATTTTGGCTAATACTTGATGCTAATGTTATAACCAATAACGTATGTTTACAGGCAGCAGCATATTTCTTTTCAAAATGTTAAGATGATGTGATTTTGTGCAAAATGAAAGTTAACGTTAAAAGTGGAGCTCCCTGCCATTGTGTGTGAACCTCTGGATGGCTGGTTTTCAGATGAGATATTACATTGGTCGCATTAAAGGTTATTCCCTCCTCTTCACATTACTTCGACATTGCAAGTACTGCATACTGCTTTCCGGGTATCACCCCACTATGTTGCGATGCATTACTATCATGTCACATGCCAAACAAATACAGCATCACCCCCTCCCCCCCAACCTTCTGAAACATACACAAACTGCTCAAAAACAGACTAAAATACATTGGATGTTAATATCTGCCAAGTTTTATTTCTCTGACTAATACCAATATGTTAAATAAAGAAAAAGATCTGCTCATTCTGATATAAACACTAATAATGTAGCCCTAATAATGAGTAAACAGCACTTCATGTATTTTTAGCTGTAAAAGCGAACCCAGCAGATCTGAGACACCATCCTGGCCTGAACACTCTAACACATCTCATGTATTTTAAGGCCAGAATGTTGAGACACAATTACTTTAAACCCTAAATTTGATTCTGTATTTAATTGGGAGCCAGTGAAAGCAGATTAAGTTATCCCCAGAGTACATCCAGCTGACGATATCACATGCAAGTGATAAAATCAGCACCAACTATTGTGTAAAAAATTGCACTCCAGCTGGACTGCCACACCAACATTGTGATCACAGAACTCCTTTAAAGAGGTACTTATATTATAAAAGGAAAAATATTCACTATAAAATGGTAAAATATCAAAAAATATTTGGTTGAATCAGAAGCAGCAGTTAAAAGGACACAAGAAATACTTGGAGTTCTGAAGACTTAAAAATAAAGTACATAGAGTAGAAATTGTCATCGTTAATGACTCCTTTTATGCAATTCAGTTTTTTCCCTTCAGACAGTTCTCGCAGATCGTAAAAAGTCTTAGAAGTCTTGAATTTATAAATCTGCCCCCAGACCTCACATACAAAATTATGTTTGCATAAGATTTTGATATTTAAAAACTCAAGTTTCAAGGTTTCTAAAATTTATAGCTAACTAATTTGATAGGACTGGTATTTGGAACTAGTCAGAAAGCCCTACACCTTGATTAAGGATGTACTTGTTGTAGGCAACGCATTCGTATACATGTCATAGTGCCAATACGTTCTCAACATGTTTGGCACGTAAGTTGATGCGAGGTAACTTCTTTTGTGCGAAGGTGCAATATGGACTTGAACACTAGAGGTGTTCATTACCACAAACACAAGATTGGAGCTAAACACAATGGTAGATAGTTTTGAAAAGTACCTGTTGGACCTTGTTTGCAACTACTGGCATTTTTATAATTGTTCAACCTGCTGAGCACTCAGCGGGTTTTTTACACAATAGTTGTTGCATATATATATATATATATATATATATATATATATATATATATATATATATATATATATACACACACACTACTCACAAAAAGTTAGGGATATTTGGCTTTCAGGTGAAATTTATGGAAAATGCAATATGTTCATGCTACAGTGATATAATATCATAAACGTAAGACATTTAAGTAGAAGGATGCACTACTGATTTCCTCATCTCAAAAAATTCATTCAACACAAAAGGTAACAACAATGGTAATTACACCACAACAAAAAATTTGAACGTCTCAATATCTCGTCATGTGCCCTTGAGCATCAATTACAGCTTGACAACGACGTCTCATGCTGTTCACAAGGCAACTTATTGCCTGCTGAGGCATGGCATCCCACTCTTCTTGAAGGGCAGCCCTCAGGTCATTGAGGTTCTGGGGTGCAGGGTCTCGAGCCTCTACACGACGGCTCAGCTGATCCCACAGGTTTTCAATGGGATTCAGGTCTGGAGAGAGTGCAGGCCATTCCATTTGAGGTACACCAGTCTCCAACAGCCGTTCCCTGATGATGCGGCCTCGATGAGCAGGAGCATTGTCGTCCATGAAGATGAAATTAGGCCTGTGCTGTTCATGTAGGGGCACAATCACTGGATTAATGATGTTATTCAGGTAGTATGGGCTTGTCACTGTACCATTCACAAAGTGTAGGGCAGTTCTGTACCAAGTGGACACCCCTGCCCACACTGTAACACCGCCACCACCAAAAGCTGGCCTGGTGACAACAGTGGCTGATGCATAGCGCTCTCCCTGACGTCTCCAACATCGTTGCCGGCCATCATTTCTGCTCAGTGTGAATCGACTTTCATCAGAGAACAGCACTGAGGCCCACTGGTTCCTCGTCCAGCGTAAATGCTCCCTGGCCCATGCAAGACGATGATGCCTGTGCCTGGTGGTGTGGTCAGGTACCCGTGCAGGTCGTCTAGCACGCAGACCACGCTGATGGAAACGGTTTGGAATGGTCTGACGTGACACTTGGGTGCTTCTCACCTCTCTTAAACGTGTCTGGAGTTGAGTGGCATTCATCATCCGGTTTCTCAGGGCAGTGTTCACACAATGTAGCGGTCATCAGCACGGGATGTGGCCAAAGGACACTTTGTTGTTTCATCACTGTGTTGTGGAGAGGGTGTGAAGAATCCTCCATCATCTTCATCAGCTTGTGCAGCATTCTTCTTTGGACAATCAGCTCCAGCGGCTCCAGAGTTACTCCAAGCACAGAAGCAGCTTTCTGGATCAGTTTGTTGATTCTCTTCAAGTCTCTGGTTCTGATGCTACTACCCCAGCAGATGCTGCAAAGCTGACTGCACTCTCCACAACAGACTTATAGAAGATATGCAACATCTTGGTGCAGACGTTAAACAAACTTAAGAAGTAGAGTCTGCTCTGACCTCTTATAGATGTATTCGGTGTTGTATTTCCAGTCCAGTTTGTTGTCCAGCTGAACTCCAAACCTACCACATTGGGATAAACCCCAACGTGCCGACACCAAGTCAGGGGGCAATCATTATGCCCACACCTGCTTTCCGCCCCTCACCAGGAGCAACTCCAGAGTGGAAGAAGGTCCAGACCTTCTCAAATATTCTCGTTCCAGAGTCCCAGCCATGTGTTAAGATGAATCCAGCTATATCTCGTCGGAACTGTTAAACCTTGCGCACAAGCTCAGGCTCCTTTCCCACCAGAGAGGTGACTTTCCATGTCCCTGGAGCTAGATTCTGTAGCCAAGGATTGAACCTCCATGGTCCCCACTTTAGGGTGCCATCAAGATCACACTGCCTCCACTGTGCTGGAAGATTTAGTTAAGCTGATAAGTCCCTGATACATCTTGAGTAAGCATGCCAGGGAGGCTTCGGAGATTACCACATTTAATGTAGCTTTGCTGCATGTTGAATTGATTTAAAATGAATTAATAATTATGACAATGTCAGTTTGTATTATGTATTGCATTTTTTTCACCATTTCTTTTCCTCTCTTTCTGTCCAAGGAACACCGCAGCACATCTATATAAATTCTTGAATTTCTCATGCAGGGGCTCTGGACAGTGAAACGATGCTGAAGGAGTCATCAGGAGGCAGCAGTGGCTGCTTGTTTAACCCTCTGGTGGTGGTGGAGCTGGCCTCAAACACCAAAGAAGAAGCGATTGTATGGCTACTGAGCAGGATAAAGGACAAACAACAAAGTGGCGGTAGAGTTAATCTGTTGTTGTCATTTGGTTGTTTGCAGTTACATTAATGTAAAACACTTTTCATCCTTAAAACTGCTTCATCAACAGCGCCCCCTAAGTGCTATTGCTCATGTTGCTTACAGTTTGTCAGGAACAGTAATGTGTAACTCTGTGGAGTAAATTGTGATAATAACTCACCATTTTGGCAATGTAAGCTATATATCTTGTAGCTATATACTTTCATCATATCCAAGAAGTTTATAATCCAGCTGGAAAATGTGTTGTTAATTTGGAGACTATAAGGTAAATGCCCAATGAGGGATCCATGACAACGCCATTTTATATCAAATATTTGTGATTAAAAAAAATCACTGTATTGGAAAGCGACCTCTTTTCTGACCCCAGAAGTTATGATGAAACCACATCCTTTACTAAGTGAACTGTGAATGTATGAAAGGACAAAACACAGTTTAATAATTAGTGGTGGGTCTCTAACATGTTAATTTTGATTAATTAATTAAAGATGAAAATAACTATTCAAAAAAATTTAACACATTTAATCGCTAAATGCAGAATGTTTTTCAGTGTGCAATATCCTGGTTCACCAAGTAATGCACACAATCGACTTTTGTCCAAAGACTTTTGTAATTTTGCTGTCCCCTTTACCAACTCTATTGGAAACTTTGGGGAAGTGATGTGACTATAGACTTAATCTATCTCCCTCCACATCAGGACATCCTGAGACCTCCACCTTGTTTGTCTCCTGCAATCAGGTTAAGAAGCAACTTGAGAAACTGAACCAGAACAAGACTGCAGGTCCAGATGGTGTCAGTCCCAGAGTTCTCAAGATTTGCTCAAAACAACTATGTCCGATTCTCCAGCACCTTTTCAACACCAGTCTGAGACTAAATAGAGTCCCAGTGCTGTGGAAAACCTCCTGCCTTGTTCCAGTGCCTAAAAAACACAACCAGCTGAACCAAGTGACTACAGACCAGTTGCCCTGACATCTCACATCATGAAAGTCCTGGAGAGACTCTTACTGGCTCACCTCAACAAGCAAGTAAACACCTCTCAGGACCCATTCCAGTTTGCATATCGTAATGGACTTGGGGTTGAAGATGCCATCATATACCTGCTCCAGAGAGCACACTCTCATCTGGACCATTCAGGCAGCACTCTGAGGGTCATGTTCTTTCATTTCTCAAGTGCTTTTAATACCATTCAGCCTGCTTTGTTATGTGAGAAGCTCCATAAATTCCAGGTGGATACCTCCACAACCACCTGGATCTATGACTACCTCACAAACAGACCCCAGTTTGTGAGACTGAAAGGTTGTGTGTCTGAGATGGAGGTCAGCAGCACTGGTGCACCACAAGGAACTGTACTCTGGCCATTCCTCTTCACTCTGTACACCTCAGACTTCCAGTACAACTCTGAGTCCTGTCATCTGCAGAAATACTCTGATGACTCTGCAGTTGTGGGGTGTATCAGGGATGGACAAGAAGCAGAGTACAGAGAACTGGTCAGTCAGTTTGTTAAATGGTGCGGTGACAATCATCTCATATTAAATACCAGCAAAACAAAAGAGATGATTGTTGACTTCAGGAGGAAGAAGAATAAACAAAGCACTGTTTCCATCCTGGGAGAGGAGGTGGAGGTGGTGGAGGAATACAAGTATCTTGGAGTTAAGCTGGACAACAAACTGGACTGGAAATGCAACACTGACTACATCTACAAGAAAGGTCAGAGCAGACTGTACTTCTTAAGGAAGCTGAGATGGTTTAACGTCTGCACCAAGATGTTGCATATCTTCTATAAGTCTGTTGTGGAGAGTGCAGTCAGCTTTGCAGCATCTGCTGGGGTAGTAGCATCAGAACCAGAGACTTGAAGAGAATCAACAAACTGATCCAGAAAGCTGCTTCTGTGCTTGGAGTAACTCTGGAGCCGCTGGAGCTGATTGTGTTTTTCATTTAATTCATTTAATTTAGCTTCATTATTTTACAAAAATGTTGTTCATGTACTTTTGCGTAAAAGTAAGAACAGGCAAACCTAAAATCATAAAATATAAATAACTCTTATTATGCCAACTTTATCAGGTGCTGAACTGCTGGTGGAGCAGCTGGGCCATGGAGTTGGGGCTCAGGACAAGGAAAACCCCAACATGTTTCTGGTGGGAGCCTCCAGGCAAAGACTTCTCCTTGGGGCTGAAGATGCGGGCCTATTTAAGGAATACAGTGATGGGTCTATGAGGGGCTTCACCTGCGCCAACCAACACAACTTCAAAGACTTTAAAGGTATTTGGTTTGTGAGTATTTAGGCTTTAGATATATAATTTCTCAGGCTGAAAATATATTTGGTTTTAAGCTTCTTTATATGTAGGTAGTCAGCTCTGTTGTGCGCCAAACTTTTCACGTTTGCTTGTCTACTGTGGTTCAAATCTGAGGATTTCACAAAGGATGTATTCGAGAAATCATGCCACATAGAGTTGCTGAATTTGTTGGGTGTTAACAAAACATAAGCTTGGTGAAAGTACAAAATGTTACTATTTGGTTAAAATAGCCTCCATAGACTGGTGGTCAATAAAATTGATTAGTTAACTAAGGAGTCTGATGTCTGGTGGGTAAATATTTCAACTGCACCACTCTGATTCTCCGTCATCTTTCTTTGTGATCAACTGTATTTTCATTAACCCCAGCATTGTGTAAAACCTAGATGTCACAATAAAAACCACTAATGAAACCCCTACATTTCGGGAAAAAAAAAAACAAAACAAAAAACTTAAAAATCACCAAAAGGTTTTCTGCTGTCATGAAGTGGTTTTTTAGATATCTTAAAATAACTATATTGCAAAAGTGCAATGGAAATACTTTTTTTTTTTATTTATTTATTTTTTTTTAACATTTATACCTTCTTTAACATGTCGTGAGGGGTCATGTGACAAGTTCATTCCCAGTAAAGATGGCGCAGTAAATAGCAAACAACAATGAAATGCAGTTTTTCCACAAATTACAGAGAAATGAGCGAGAAGGGCTTCGAAAACCTTTTTCAAATCGTCGAAAACAACCCCAAAACATGGCTACCATGCATAAGCAATAATTCTCAAAAAATGTCATCTGACTGACGAGATTTTTCAACAACAGCAGCACAAGTGCAAAACACCAACCGTTCAGTAGAAACACTTGCAAATCACAATTTTTGTTTTTGGAAAATTCACAAGTATCGTTTTTATGTTAGGGAAAAACGGTAATGGAAACACAGCTTCTGACTTGTTCCTCCCTTTTTTTTGTATGTCTCCAAATTAACTTCCAAAATAGTTTTTATGTCTGGCCAGCGGTTGTGATCAGCATATCTGTCATTATGCAGCAGCAACAATACATCATGAATATACAAGTATTTTCAGACATGATCAACAGACTTGTCTTCTAAACATTACATTTTACCACTGTCTACCCCAGGGGTAGGCAACTCCGGTCCTCGGGTGCCACAGTCCTGCAAATGTTAGGAGCTTCCTTGCTGCAACACACCTAATTCAAATCAATGGCTAATTAGCAGACTTGTGCAGAGTTTGAAGTCTGCTAATTAGGTCTGATGTGTGCCAGGTGTGTTGCAGCAGAGAAACTCCTAACATTTGCAGGACTGTGGCACTCGAGGACCAGAGTTGCCTACCCCTGGTCTCCCCTGTGACCTTACGTCCTGTCAAATTTGCTGGACTGGTTCCTCACATGCTGCAACACAAATGACACTTCAAACAAATGCAAAATAATCAAGGCAACAATGATAAACATGCATAAGTGTAATAAAAAGCAAGTATTTTCTCAGGTTTTAATCTATGATGAGGGTTGCACTTTCATGCAATATCTGCACAAATCCAATAAGATAACAGATACAATAGGAAGTCATGTATTTTATTAGTTCTTATACAATCAATTGTAACAGTGTAGGACAGTTTTTCAAAAAGAAAAATGTTTCCATGTGTTAATCAAAATCTCCAACTTAACTGAGAGAATCTGCTACTTTATCACTTGTACAGCCTTTGTAGATCCACATTGGCCATTTTTCACGATTTGTACATTTCTGACAGCACAATGAACAAGTGAAGATAAAAGATGTACATTGTTTTCATGTTTAGTTGTAACCCTGATGACTACTAGTGTTGTTTAGGTGACTGACATGATAGCTGTTTAATATGGTCTTGCTGGATCTTTGTTGCTTCGAAAAAGTTCCCAAATTCCCCAACAAAATTGGATGAAAGCAGCAAGCGGCCGCCTGCAGCAACTGGTGGCTGTGATGGTTGTGTGTAATCATGGCTTATCGGTTGTATATAAGATGAAATGGAGAAAAAATGAGAAATGCATGCTTACAGGAGCAGAAACCAGGATTTATCTCAAAGCGTTTAAAACCAACTGCTGTCCACACACAAACAACTTTTAGACAAGATTTTCATATGCTTGCTTGCGTAGGAAATTACAAATCAAAGCTTAATTTTGAAAAAAATATTTTGTAAGGATCCATGACATCACATAGATAAACTTTATAAAAACGCTTAATTGAAACCCAGCCAAGTGTGTGTGTTTCTCTGATCTTCTCTGTCCCACAGGAGACGGAGATGGCTTCCTCAGTATGGCAGAGTGCCAGTACATCATCAAACATGAGCTGGACACGCTACGAGCCAAAGACGAGACTCATATTCCAGGATACAGCCAGGCTAAACTCTACCCGGGGAAATCCATCAGTAAGTCTTCATCCACTCCAAAACTTCAGGTTTCTAAATCACTTAAATCACTTGGTACCTCACAAGGATCACACAAAGAGGCATTTTCACTTGCTGTGCTTTAAATCCTTCAACAGACTCTAATAGTTGTCCAGGAAATGGAGTTGATTAGAAAATGTACATTCAGTCAGGCTAATGGTGTAGGGGAACAGTTTCAGCCGTTTTCACTGTCTGTCAGAGAATAACTTTCTCCACTTTCAGATGAGTTTTTTCACACAAACTGGAAGAAGGATTTCCAGATCTTTGGGAGGAAATTAAACACTTTTTTGTCAGGGATTAAAATACAAATTAAAAATGAATGGAAAAAGTGGGGCTGCACGGTGGCACAGTGGTTAGCACTGTGGCCTCACAGCAAGAAGGTCACTAGTTCAATCCTTGGCTGGGGAGGGGTTCAGTCAGTGGCCTTTCTGTGTGGAGTTTGCATGTTCTCCCTGTGGGTTCTCCGGCTTCCTCCCACCATCCAAAGACATGCATGTTAGGTTAATTGGTCACTCTAAATTGCCCATGTGTGTGTGTGAGTGGTTGTTCGTCTCTGTGTGGCCCTGCGATGGACTGGCGAGCTGTCCAGGGTGTACCCTGCCTGCTGCCCAAAGCCTGCTGGGATAGGCTCCAGCTTCCCCGCGACCCTGAATTGGATTAAACGGTTCAGAAAATGAATGAATGAATGGAAAAAGTTGGGAGGCGAAAATGAATGAATGAATGGAAAGGACTGAGGAAGCCCAGTCCAAAACATCTGAGTTGTAACAAAGTAATCAGAGTACTGTTTGTTTATATTTTCAGATGAGTTAATGTTGTATAATCTGCCAAATTTACGCATTAACAGAGTCAGGAATTTTCTGCCAGCATTCCTTGCTGCTGTTGCCGCGGCAACAGTGTTGCTTTTGGCATGGGTGGTGTGTTTAATTATTAATTTTTCTGAAGAGTGATTGTCTGCTCCTCATGGTGAAGTGGCTGGTCCGCAGAGTTTCTCTGTGTCTGTGATTGGTCAGACACTGCCAACTCTGCCCCTTTTTTATGTGAGCGTGTTCTAAACAAGATGAAAAAACCCTGAGTTGAATCACTGAGTTGATAACCAACTTCATTGTACTGCTTATCCAGATCCTGAATGTCTGGGTAAGCTAACCTGGGTAACAGAGAGATATCTGAGTATGTTATCTCACTTTGTAGTCCAGGCCTCTGGTTCCCAGAAACAAAGTATTCAGTCATGCATGGAAGAATAGGAGTTTGGCATTATCTTAGCAAGAGAAGTGGATTTTCTGTGATTAGATGCCTTGTCACAGGAGTGAACCAAATCCACCTAAAACCACTTTATGCTCCACTCATATGAAGATTCAGATACCTCTTAAGATTCAGAGGAAGATTGCAGGATGACCCCTCTGAAATTGCACGCACGGACTCATTCTGGTCCACCCTCCTCACCAGCTGCAGGCGGTAATGCAGCAAATCTCTGCATGACTACTGCCAAGAAGACCACAGTTAGTTGTTTCATCATGGCTGATTGTGACCAAAGCGCCATGGAAGAATCCAAAAAACCTGGTAAATAACTGAAGTCATCTTTGGAAGATTTGGGAACCACAGTAACGCGGACCACTAACGATGTAATATCACCACGTGGAAAACAAAAACAGCAGGAAGCTGGCAGACCTGCCAGTAGGGAATTGCAGTAATCGATGCGTGAGATGACCAGAGCCTGAACCAGAAGCTGAGTTGTATGTTCTGTCAGGTACGGTCTGATTCTCTTGATGTTGTAGAGAGCATATCGGCAGGTACGGGCAACCGAGGCAACATGGACCTTAAAGGTCAACTGGTCATCCATGTCCACAAGATTCCGGGCAGCAGGCGTAGGAACAAGTGTGGCAGAGTCAAGCTTCACACTTAATTGCGGATGTAAGGAAGGATTGTCTGGGCAGACAATGAGCTTTTTTATAATTACTGAAGATCATTTTTGTAAAATTTTAGATATGGCACAAAAATATTTAAAAGACATAACCTGCAATTTTCCTTTTTCTTTTTTTTTTTTTTTTTAATCTTAGCTCGCAGAATGCAGTCCAAAGGGATTCTGATCCAGATATTTCCACTGCACGAGAAGGAAGAGCTGAAGAGACTTTCCTTTTCTTGGTATAAAAAGTTTTCGTTGTCCCTGCAGCCTCTTGGTAAGTGGAGAATTTGTTCATCATCCTTTTCTATCATTTATTCAGTAATTAGCCAAAAAACAGAACATGGTCACAGTTTGCTATATTTTCCACAAAATGCGGGAACTTTGTTCTTGTTCTTGGCTGTGGTTTACACGGAAAAACATAAAGTGGACAGTTGCCACTTCTGGATTTTTGCTGATGCAGGTTAAACAGATTGTTTTAATAAAACAACTGATCAAGGTGGTGAGAAAGTATGAAAATGTATAAAAGACATGCAGCATATAGGACACATTCACTTCAGCCTTTTTGAAGAATCCTAGTCAGTTTGCTCAGAAAATCTGCTGGGAAAATGTGAATGTGCTAAACTAATTGGGATTTGGATCAAAGAAGCAGACTTGTTTGGTCTGTTTCAAGCAAACCAAATACAGGAAGTAGACTACGAAAAAAGTCACTTCCTGCATTTGGCGTAGCATTGCATTATGGGTAAACACTGGGCATTGTAGACAAATGCTACCACAACAAATACACGTTGTTCTCTAGAAATGGCTTGTGATCAAATGGGGAGTGATAATGAAGTAAAAGCACAAACAGATGTATAGTCAGAGGAAAATATCACAGCTGCAGAAATTCGGAACGAGTTTTCTTCTTCGCAAGGGTCTTGTCCTCTCTTTTGCTAAATATTAGTGCAGCACTACCTTTGGTGAGAATGGGGATATATTATTCTAATGATTTAGCTCGTTTGACCGAACTGGATGCAGTGTGAACACGATCTCAGTTTGCATGGATACGCTCCCCTACAACTGAGTCCCCAGTCGGGCCAAGCCTAGCAGTCCATCCTGATTTGAATGCACCCTTAAAGACATGAACCCAGCCACATGCACAACCCGTCTGTCTCCAGAAAGAAAATATACATCAAATAGGAAGTAAACAGGTTTATTGCACATAAAAGCACAGACACCTCTCTGCAGTGATGCCTGCCCTGTCGCAGACGAATCTGTTTGTGAAGGATGAATTGACCTGATGAATAATAGCAAATTTCTTGATCCGGCGGTCTTCAGAGCAAGAACAAAGTTCTGGCTTCTTGTGGAGGATGAAACCAGCTTTAACTGTAACTGAAAAGCACCTCATAGTGTGTGTGATACACATTCATCCAGCCTCCCCTGCATTAGTTGTAGCGACCAAATACAGCCAGATATTTGTAACTAGGCTGAATGAGACCACTGGCTATGCATCTGCCCAGTTCAGCCTCTTAAGAATACCAAAAAAAAAAAAAAAAAAAACCTACTAAACAAATAGGATGAGGGGTGAATCCTTTGTCCTTGTTGTTTAACTCTCTTCTCCGCCGTCGTTTAAAGAAATGTGATAGTCTGTTTTGTTTTACGTTACATCTTTTAGTTTGTATGCCGATACTTTTCTTTACCTAGCATTTTCTATCTCCAGATGATATCCGACACTACTTTGGTGAGGGCCAGGCACTCTACTTTGGCTTTTTGGAGTACTTCACCTTTGCCCTGATTCCCATTGCCCTTATTGGAGTGGTTTACTACCTGTTCGACTGGGAGGACTATGACAAATATGTTGTCTTTGCTGTGTTCAACCTCATCTGGTGCATGCTTATCCTCGAGGTAAGGACACTGATTTTAATGTGGTCCATAACTGAATTTAAATCAAATCAAATCAAGCTTTATTTCTTGAGCTCTTTTCATGCCATGGGTAACACAAAGAGCTTTACAAGATACAATCAAGTCATAAGGAATAAAACTATATATATATACATGTATATGTATATATATATATATATATATATATATATATATATATATATATATATATATATATATACATGTACATATATATATATATATATATATATATATATATATATATATATACATATATATACATATACATATATACATATATATACATATACATATATACATATACATTATCATCATAAGGAATAAAACTACATATATATATATATATATATATATATATATATATATATATATATATATATATAT
>NC_136623.1:36192387-36231001 GCF_933228915.1 Telmatherina bonti | reverse complement strand
ATACAGAGTGGAACGTGTTCAGAGAAGAATCCTTTTAAAAACATTCCAGGACTTTAGGTGATGATCTGGATCACCACCAAAATCTAATCACTTCCATTTCTGGGAATTCCTAAAAATGCCATTAAAATGCCATGTTCATAACTTTGAGTTGTGTTGCTAACCGACAGACAGACAGACTGAGAGACCGACAGACAGATGTGTGAAAACTGACCGTTCCCTCTGTACAGGTAATAAGTAGGACACCAGAACCATGTAATTGATGCATTTATTCTTCACTTTGCCAGTTATGGAAGCAATTCAGCGCCTCTTTAGCCTACCAGTGGGGGCACATTGAGCAGGAAGAAGGGCCTTCGAAGAGCCTCGACCTGGATTTCATGGCGTCCTTGGATTCAACCCTGTGACGGGACGCGAGGAGCCCCTCTACCCCAACGCTAAGCGTCTGCTTCGCATCTATCTCGTGTCGCTCCCCTTTGTCCTGCTTTGCCTATATCTTTCACTGTACGTCATGATGATCTACTTCAGTTTGAAGGATGGGTGCTGTCGGTCCATGATGAAGAGCCTACTTTCTGGACTGGAGTTCTCTCGTTCGTCCCAAGTATTATCTATGCGGTTAGTCATAGAGATCATGAACCTGATCTACAGATATGCTGCTGAGTTCCTCACCGAGTGGGGTGAGAACATGCACCACACATCGCAGGTTGCTCTTTAGTGTTTTCTCAGTGAGTGTTTTGAATTTGTTGCTAAAAGGCTCCAAATGTTTCTGTTTCTGTTCAGAAAATCACCGGCTGGAATCCTCTTACCAGAATCATTTGGTCCTCAAAGTGTTAGTAGTGAGTACATGTGACTTGTTCATATACTTTGTGTGCTGTTGTTGCTGCTTTAGTCATCTCAGTTGTCTTATCTCTTCTCTGTTTAGTTCAACTTCTTCAATTGTTTCGCTTCGTTGTTCTACATTGCCTTCGTTATGCAGGACATGGTTCTGCTCAGACAGGTGGATCCGTTAAGCCTTCCTTTTCATTAATTATCCCATCATCCCATGTCACTGTCTCCTACGCATAACTTATTCCCACTCCTCTTCTCGTTTGTCTGCAGAGTCTGGCTACTTTACTCATCACCAGTCAGATCTTGAATCAGGTCATGGAAGCCTTCCTGCCATACTGGCTTCAAAGGAGACGCAACAAGAAGATGATTCGCAAAGTCCACAAGAAAAAGACTCTGGAGGACAAAGAGCTTCCTCTGGAAGAACAAGTACGGCTGGAGGCCGATATGAGCACATACTTGGTTAGTACACGCCTTAAACACACTCCTCACACAAGGAATGATCGATCCCATTTGTAACTTTGTGGTTTTGTGCTCTTTAAGGGCACATTTGATGACTATCTGGAGCTGTTCCTGCTTTTCGGTTACGTCAGCTTGTTCTCCTGCATCTATCCTCTGGCTGCTGTACTGGTGGTGTTGAACAATATCACTGAAATATATTGTGATGCCTTCAAGATGTGCCATGTTTTCAAACGACCTTTCTCTGACCCAGCTGCAAACATCGGAGTGTGGCAGGTGAGACACGCCTGGCTTTTATTGACACAACAGAGTCATTTTATTTATCAACTAGATAGATAAATTTATCCACACTAGAAGTAAAGAAAAATGCCAGTGAAGTAAACACAAAATTGATCAGTTAATGTATTTCTATAATGCATGTTTTTCACAAGACTTTTTATTATAGATTGATGAATACTTTATATTGACTATTTATTTAATGACACTTTTATTTCATAATGGTAGTTCTATTTATTTAATTACATATGTATTGATTGATAACAGTGTGCGTGAATGAGTGCGTTCAGTGAGTCTGTGAACTATTTCCCAGTTCATCCCAGCCTGTTGATGGGAAATGCAGCCTTGAGATAGCTGAGTTCAGTTTAGTTCCACAGGCCTGTTATGGGAGTGAGGGAGGGTGGGACTAAGCGTCAGACATCATTACATTTCAGGAGACTTTATAACCAGCCTGCACAAGACCAGTGCAGGGAGCCCGATTCAGACAACAGGTTTTGTTTTGGGTCAGGTTGAGTTTCATTTAATTCAGCCTTAAGTCCTTAGTGGTCTCAATAGAACTTTGAAACAACATTGGGGGTCAGTTTCCACCAAAACGAGCTACAGCTTCTCCAAGGTGTTTCACACACTGCGAATGAGCTCTGGAACTGGCTTCCAGTTCACGGTCCAGCTCTATCACTGCTTGAGTTCCAGTGCTACTTACTGCTCGACACAACAGGAAACCACACGCACCAAACAGCAGAAAACCAGTTATCATAAATCCAATTGTGTAGAAATCCTCCACAGAAAAAAGCCACAGACACATGACCTTCATCACGTATCCAGCAGCATGTAATCCGTCAGGACCTGCAGGCTCCCCTTCGCCCGTTATTTGGGAAAAAAGGATTTGATCAGTTGCATTGAGAAACCAGCTGATCAGATCCATGATTTAAATTTGGAAGGAAATAGAGAAAGAGGCTCAGATAGATAGATTGACAATACAAGGAAGCAGCAGGGCAGAGTGGGAACAGGAGGGAGAGAAAAAGTGTCCGTCCTCTACGAGAGCAGGAAGGGATATATATGATAAATTATGACATATATATGATATTTTATACTATATGTTGTTTATTCTTCACTGAGAGGCAGTGTTTTGGGTCGACTGCAGTGGCAAAATTGCAAATATACTTTCCTCACTTAGCAATATACAGAAAACAGCTCTTAACTTAAAGATTAAAAGTCAGTAAAAGTTTAGAATTTTCTATATTTCTGTATAAATACAACCTTAAACACCAAGACAATGACTGGAATATGTATAGAACACCACTGTGCTAGTGCTGAAAATACCAGAAAATATATTACGAGAAGCCCTAGAAAATGTCAACTTACAGTATGTACTGGACCTAACAGGTCTGTATATTTTTATTGACTAACATAGAAGATGTATGATGCAGAAAAAATCTCCCAACAAAAACATAACAGTACCATTTATCTGTAACACATTGTTTAACTATTTGAAATCTACATTTTTTTAAAGATATAAAGTCGATGTAGAGTGTGTGTGTGTAAAGACGAGGTGAATTTATACAGCATAAAACATAAAGCAACGCAGTGTGCAGTACATGACCAAAAGGACCAGACAAGAGTAGACGCATCTCTGTACACCTATGTATCTATGTAACGGCTACATTAACCTCCACGTTTTGCCGTGTGTGTCGAGAAAATTGGCTTCCCCATACTTATGAGTTGCCCACACCGAGTGCGCCTCAGTTGTAATGGAAACAATCAAAACCAGGCAGTGTGGTATTAGGTGCAATGGGGTAGGGCTTAGTAAGTGCTGGTGGGAAACAGCCATAACACCGTATGTAATCTGGGCCTCTTATAGGTTGTCAAAATGGTGGAAAAATGTGGTGAATTCAAAACCTTTGAAATCCCACCATTTTCGTCCTTATTGCAGTAATTAGCTTTTGAGTGACATACCCTCCCAACCCACTGTCTGTTACTGTAGTCTTACTTTAGTTTAAAGCTGAGCAGAGCTGCTACGAAGGACTAACGGTTTCTGCCATGTGGCCAACTGGAACAGTTAGTCTCCATATCATGAAAAAAAAAAAATCACCCACTGTTGCTGTCCTTGTGTGTTTGTGTCCAGCTTGCCTTTGAGACCATGAGTGCCATTGCCATTGTGACCAACTGTGCTCTGATTGGCATGTCTCCACAAATCAAAGCTTACTTCCCTGAATCAGAGCTGCATCTTGTCCTGTGGACAGTGGCGATTGAGGTGATACTCACACTCAGACCCACACACGCACCATTACACACCATATTCACAAAGAGCACTGCATTTAGCAGACCATAAAATAGACCGTGGTGTTTTCGCAAAATGCTGTGTCTAGCATGGTGCTGGGTGGTCGAACCAAAGCACCACGCCAGGGCTAAACCTACATTTAAAAGGTCTTGTTTTATATGCCAGGAAAACTGCCTACACACCCCTCTTCAGTACCTTGTGTCACTCCCAGTGAGGTCATACTTGCAGCACTTTAGTCAGTGAGGAAGTGTATGGGCAGACTGGAACACTCTTTTCCCTCCACCAGAGAAGGTAATGGTAATCCATGTGTTTGCCTGTTTAGTATCATTTTTTTTCCAGTTAAATGGCCATCACCGGCTGTCTAGTTTCTTCCACCTGAACCATCAACCAATTACTATTTTACATTTCCAGTCAAGCAAATGAATGAATGCTGCTTTTGGTTCTTTAGAGCCCAACAATTTACATACTCTCACCACTTAGTCAACATTGACCAGTATGCAGACCATATTTTAACAATGTCTACTCAAAATGGAAAAGTAAATATAACAAACATTTAAAGAAACTAAATTAAACTAATGATCTAGCCTTCAAAACGGCCTGTGGAACTTCCTGTTCAGCAGCTTCCCTGCTGTGCATACTCCTGCCCTCCCAGTGCCCAAGCTAATCCCTTCAGCACCGGTAAAAAAAGAAACATAAGGTTAAACTAAAACACAAACAGCTGAAAACACAGTGGCTCCCTAATGTGCGCGCTAGCAAAAGGAACTAAAGAATTTAAACTAAGTTTAAACATAAAGAAAACTCAATAACTGAAAATATGTTGGTGCTTTTTGCAGCTACCGCCTTTACATGTGTGTCCATTGGTCTGGCCATCACAGTAAAATGTCCATCTCAGAGTTACACACTATGTTCCTGAGAAACTGCTGGCATCGTGAGCGACAGCAGTGGGGACTGGAGGAGATTCAAAGATTACCTGCTTCTGGGGTAATTACAAGGGAGTCTGATTTTCCATAGAAATATGATGCCAGGCAGTGTGATGTTTTTTGTTGGACTTGTACTCTGCCTCCTGTCCTAAATAAGCTGCTGTTGAGGACAGAGACAAACCTGGGCAGCTCACAGCATGTGTGGTGCTGAGCAAATGCTGTTGTTGTTCCACACATTTACAGCTCATAGTTTCAAGTTTCTTTCTTTAATTCAGAAGAGGTCACTTCTTAAAAAAAAAAAAAACACAAGTTCAGCCAGTTGAAGGTTAAAAATAAACGTGGCACCCCTTTTTATGGTTTTAGGGCTGGAGGTGGGTAGGTTAGCAGTCCAGGCAGCAGCATCATGATACTGGTGTAGCTTGGGAACAGTACCCAGCCAGCTTGTAAGATAAACAGACAAGAGTCAAAGGGTTGTCTGTTATAATCTACTAATTTCTCTACAGCTCAACCAAGGGTGTCTGCACACAAAGGCCCAGTAATAACACGAACTGGAAGGAGGAGAAGTTTGAGCAAAAACATGTTTCATTTGAGAAGTCAGTGTTGTATGTTTGCATATCATAGCTGATCTACGCTAGTAGATTTTACATGTCTGAAAACACAAGTTAGTTTTATACATACAAAACATTTTTCACATATTTTACATAATTTCTAATCCCTAATGATCACAGAGGTGGTGAAGGCCAGCAACCATCATTACCCTCTAAAGGTAAATCAGTTTCTGGGCAAACAAAACATTTATGAATGCTTTGCTCATCCATAAACCAACTGCATTCATGGAACTTTAGCTGCATTTCCATTACACCTAGAATTGCACAGAAACTAAATATCACAATTAAAAAAAAACGCTAATGCAAGCACCTACATTTGAAAAATAAAGTGAAATATTGCCAAAACCTTTTTTACGCTCTCATGAGGTGGTTTTTCAGATGTTTTGATATAGAAAAGGGTGTATTGGAAACACTTTATCCACATTTACGTTTCCCCGGACGTGATGTAGAGGCTTGAGACCAGTTCATTTCCATTAAAGATGCCATGCTTTAGAATAAACATCAGTAAATTTCAGAGCTTTAGAAAAAAAAATGTGGGAGAAAAGCTTCGAAAAGATGTAACAAATTCTCCAAAGCAAAGAGAAAACCCCAAAATAATGCTTTTATTTTGGTCAGATACTCGTAATGGTTCGTTTCCTCACAGGTTGCAGACACACTCCGCCCTTTTCTCTGTAATTGGGTTATGGATTAGAGAAATCTGATTCACTCACCCAAGTGTGTAGAATGTGGGATGGCTGTTTTTTATTTTCTGACTTGAAGAACCGATTTGTAGCCATACTTTTTAGTTTTGAATATGCATACACAAATCACGAAACATGTCCTTATCCCAGCTCCATGGTCAACAACATGAGACAAAGACAGCATGTACGTCCAGTTGGTATCAAAGGTAACCTGTATAAGAACTGCTGACATCTAGCTGAAAATATGGCCTTAGGAATGACTTCACATACCAAACACAACTGTGGATGGAAGCCAGCTGGGAGCACTGGGCCTCGGTCACCAACAGTTCAAACAAACCAATTTGTTCTTAAATCATACTTACAAACTTTTTTTATGAAAGTTGTGGCATTCACCAATATCATCGTATTTTGGAGAGGAATCAGAAACTTTTTTTATGAAAGTTGTGGCATTCACCAATATCATCGTATTTTGGAGAGGAATCAGAAACTTTTTTTATGAAAGTTGTGGCATTCACCAATATCATCATATTTTGGAGAGGAATCAGAAACTTTTTTTATGAAAGTTGTGGCATTCACCAATATCATCGTATTTTGGAGAGGAATCAGAAGGACTCTTAGGAACATCTGAGTGTGACATGTTTGAACAAAATGTGACAATTTCTGCTGTTTTGTTAATTAAAATACAATAATAAAGTTCAAGGAATGTTTTTTTTTAATTGTTGAATAAATTTTGATTAATTACGTTTTGGTTTTTAGGATAAATAGATTTTGGAAGATTGTGTCCTAATGTTATAATTTCCCTCAGGGGGGAAATTGGAAATTGCATCTGTAAGAGTTACAGTGATGATTTATTTTACAATGTGCGTCTCTATGAACCAGGCTGCTTCCAAGTTCAGGAGGAATTAACGACGGGTTTGAACAAAAAGTCAATTTGATATATTTTGAAGCTCATCATGTGGGTGTTTATAACTAATTTAACAGCTAAAAAATGAGAAAAGTCAGGCTTCAGATTCACAAAAAGGTGAATGAACACAGATAGTAAAACATACTATCTGTTTTCATTCACCTTTTTGTCATTATGCTTGTAATTTTTCTCCTAAGTCACACTGGAGGCTGTTTGTTTGCACACTGCAGGAAGTCTCATGACCTTTCTTGGATATTTTCTGTGCGTTTAACCTGAAACAAAAAACCCTGAAATACTTTAACCCCATAATGTCTTTCAGCACGGACTGCTGGCTTTCAAATTCATCCTGACCTTCCTCATCCCAGCTGTCCCAAAACACATCCAGATCAAACTGGCCCGCCTGGAGTTTGAATCCCTGAAAGCCCTCAAGAAAAAGGTAAAACTCTTTTTGTTTAATCGTGTAAATGGAGGTCGTCTTTCCACTGAGGAATAAAACACGTTTCCTAAACTGAATTAATTTCAATCCCAACCCAGAGGACAGAGGAAACGTTGGTTCCTCTGCTTTGACAGGGATACATCCTTCCTGATACCATTTAGCATAATTCTGTTAGGTACATGGCTAGACATCTTGGACAGTAAATATGGAATGAAGATCAAATTGCAAAAATGTGTCTGTAAAATATTAGCAGACATGCATGCGTGATGCTTTGGTGTCCGCTTTCTTCATATTGTCGTACCCATGCAAAAAAATCTGGTGTCATCTATAATTCCTTTAACATAACTCTATAGTCAAAAGCGTTTTCTTTCATTTAGGGCTGATTGCCAAGTTAAAACCTGATCTTCCCAAACCTCCCCTAGAGACAGTCATCCAACTGCTCATTATGTCCCACATAGATTATTGTAACTCTCTTTATTATGGCATTTATCAGTTAACTTTGCACTGACTGCAGCTTGCCTAAACGCTGCAGCTCGGTTGCTTACAGTAATAAGGCGGTATAATCACATCACACCAGTGCTTGCCTCCCTGGATTGGCTTCCAGTTAGTTTTAGAACCCAGTAGAAGATTTTATCAATCGTTTTTAAAATGGTTTGGCTCCGTCATACTTGTCAGAGTTGTTACACCAGCATGCTTGTTGCTTGTTCCTTTATTGTTCAGCCCTTTGGGCAGCTGCTGTTGCAAAATATGTGCGATATAAATAAACTTAAACTTGAACTTGACTTTGAACCAAAGATAATTCCAGCCTGTCAGAGGCTTTATGATCAACGAGCGATTTAAAAAAAAAAAAACAGTCATCTACTATAGTATCAGCTACTTTATTTATTTGGAGGAGCCTCATGACGTTATCTGCTGCTACCTTACATAGATAAATATGGTTTTTGATAAATTAATGCATTTTGACCAGACAGGATTGGCTGGCCGAGAAATTCTCTCTTTCTCGGCTGTTTAGCAGGAGGAGGCAAATAAACCGAGCCGGGTCGGGAAATCCTTCCTGCATTTTCTCAGCCATGTTTGCCTTCCGAGTTTCTTCTTCACTACTTTGTATTTTCATCCTAACACGCTGTTTATATGCAGGGTGTGGCTATCAGGTATGCGCTGCTGGAGGGGGAGGGGGGGAGCCGGGCGAAGACACTTACAAAAATAAGAAATGAACAACTTCATTCGGGTCCGAATGTTTGGATTGGTCAGAGTTTTTATAAATTTACAGTAAACAAAGGGGTCTAACTATATTTCTTATTGTTTATGATTACCAAATGAATAGACCACTATCAGGATGAGGAACCACTTCACTGTGTTAAAAAAAAAAAAAAACGTCTCCGACCAAGATTACCTACCCCAGCCTTATTTTCCCAATAACTATTCCATACACACAACCTGTTCATACAGTTTTACATCTGCACAGAGGAGGGAAAATGGCCCATAACTTGAACACTCCAGTGGGTCTTCATCTTTTATAAGTGGGATGATAATACGTGGTCCTTGCTCAGTGGCAAAGAACTCAACTCAACTCAACTTTATTTATAAAGCCCTTTAAAACAACCAGAGTTGAAACAAAGTGCTGTACACAATCTGCAAGAATAAAAACAGAATAAAACAATTAAAATGCAAATAAATAACCTAATAAAACAAGAGGTCATACAAGGAATATGAAATTAAAACAATAAAACAAACTAAAGAAATAGTAAGTAAAAACCAATAATAAAAATAAGGCACACTGACCAGAAACTGTCTTACGTTGGGTTAAAAGCCAAGGAATAAAAATGTGTTTTAAGATGAGTTCTAAAAATGGACAGGGAGGAGGCTTGTCTCATGTGGAGGTGAAGCTCATTCCACAGTTTTGGACCGGCAACTGAAAAATCTCTGTCCCCCCTGAGCTTCCGTTTGGACCTCGGTACGTACTCCAGTTAGGAAGCGTGCAGCTGCGTTTTGCACAAACTGAAGACGTGCGAGGAAGGACTGGCTCATCCCAAAATAAAGGGCGTTACAGTGATCCAGCCGAGATGTAACGAAGGCATGGATTACTGTTTCTAAGTGCTGTTGTGCAAGAAAAGGTTTTACTTTAGCCCGCTGTCTGATGTGGAAAAACCTCGACTTTACTACAGAACTGATTTGCTGATCCAGTTTAAAATCACTGTCCATCTTAAAACCCAAGTTAGATACTGTTGACTTTAAAAAACCTGCCAACGGGCCAAAATCAACAGGCAGGGGTTCACGAGCTCCACTGGGACTAAACACCAGTACTTCAGTTTTTTCTTCGTTAAGATGTAGGAAGTTTAGAGCCAACCAGGCTTTGATGTCTTCCAGACATGCTAAAAGAGGACCAATGGAGAAGGTGTTTTTCTTTTTAAGAGACATATATACCTGACTATCATCAGCATAAAAGTAAAATGACATACCATGCCTTCTAAGGATTGATCCCAGGGGCAGTAATTACAAAGAGAAAAGCAACGGCCCTAAAATCGACCCCTGTGGAATCCCATAAGGAAGTGGAGCAGAGCTGGATTCAACATTTCCTAAACTCACACTCATGCTTCTGTCTGACAGATAGGACTTGAACCACTCCAATGCAGTACCCCAGATACCCAGAAGGTGGCATAACCGAGCCACTAAAGTGTTGTGGTCAACAGTGTCAAACGCTGCTGTCAAGTTCAATAAAATAAGAATTGTATAATCACCAGAGTCGTTTGCTAAGAGAATGTCAATAAATACTCTTAGCAAAGCGGACTCGGTGCTGTGTAATGTTTTAAAACCAGACTGAAACACTTCCAGAACATCATGTTCCTCTAAAAACAGCTTGAGTTGAGTATAGACAACTTTTTCTAAAATTTTAGAAATAAAAGGAAGCCTTGAAATGGGTCTGAAGCTAGCCAGCACGCTGCTGTCCAGACCAGGTTTTTTAAGTAGGGGCTGGACCACAAGCATGTTTAAAACTTAATGGAACAACTCCAGATGACAAACTACTGTTTATAATTTCAAGAGCTGTCTTCCCAACACTAGGAAAGACCTTTTTCAGAAGACCAGGAGGAACGACATCATGGGGAGAACCCGATGGCTTAACATCAACAATCAACTCTTCCAAAAATGACAAGGATACCGGCTCAAATTGATCAAGAACTGCAGAGCAGGGAACAGAGACAGAAGGGTCAGATGCAGGTGAAGAGATCAGAGTCCTTGCAGTTGAAACTTTGTCAATAAAAAAGTGCAGGAAGCTACTGCAAGTCTCAGAAGATGCTTCGAAGCCAGCAGGCTGTGTGGCATTTAGTACTGAATTACTAGTTTTGAATAATACATGTGGATTATGGCGATGTTGGCTTTTGGCTTCCTTAACAGTGTCCTGATAACAACGCCAGCAGTCCTTAAGGATGAGAAAGGAAACCTGCAGTTTGTCCTTCTTCCACTTGCGCTCAGCTTGGCGGCACTCACGTCTGACTGACCGAGTTTCCTCATTTAACCAAGGCTCAGATTTAGCCCTAGGCTTCACAGTCTTTATTGGAGCCACAGAGCCCAGTATGGTTCGGCAGGAGGAGTTGAACCAGGAGCAGAGCTCTTCTGTATCAGCAGAGGCAGGGAGAGCGCAGAGCTGGTTAAAAGCCACAGAGAACTGACCAGCAGTTAAAGGGTTAAGAATCTGGTGATGAACAGGAGCGGCAGATTTAAAATGAGCACAGGAGAAAGCGGCATCAAACACAACCTGCATATGATCAGAAATGGCATCATTGCAGATCTCCAAGTTCGACACAGATATGCCATATGACAAGACGAGATCTAATGTGTGTCCATGTTGATGTGCGGGGCCACACACACATCACAAGTTAAAAAGTCCTTCACCAATGGCCGATCAGGACAACACACATGAATATTAAAATCCCCAAGGAAAATAGTACGGTCGTACTTTGGCATTATTTCAGCTAGAAGATCAGAAGTGTTTCACAAAGTCCTTATTGTATTTGGGTGGTCGGTAAATGACAGCGCACAGCACTGGGTCAGAGCGACCCACCTCAAATAAAGTCACTTCAAAGCTGGAGAGTGAGGATAAAACGGTGCTGCTTACATTTAATAACAGTTTTAAAAACCACTGCCGTCCCTCCTCCACGACCTGATGTCCGCGGGGAGTTAAAACAAGAATAGTCTGGAGGCAAAATCTCGGTCAGAGCGCTGGACTCACCGGCACCGATCCAAGTCTCTGTCACACAGAGGAAATCCAGGGAACTGAAGAAATCCTTCAGTTCCTGAAAGTTTTGTTTGCCAGGCATCTGGCGTTCACCAAACCAATCCTAGTTAGGGCCAAGTCCCGTCGTCCGATGTGTCGGGAACCCTGTGGTAGTGTCCTCAAGAGCCGATGATCCACCAGGCGCTTAGAGACTCTGGGAGGACAGGAGCGTCGGGGTTGAAGCTCCTCGAATAAGCCAGCGACAGGCACCAGGCAGGCGTCAGTTGGGTCGAAGAAGCGTCTGGGCACAGTGTAGGGATATAATAATCCATATCCTGTCTGGGATATGGATAAAGGGCGTGACAGCTATAATTTCAGCTTTACTAGCCGACCAGCATGACTTCCGCGGCGACGCGGTCGCTTCCGCCGAAAAGATCGGGCGGGGGCCTGGCACAGGTGAGGTGGGATACCCGCCAGGAACGGGGGAACAGTATCACTGCCATCCTGATTAAAAGCATTAAAGGTTTCGATTTCCTTTCGAATCAATAAAAGAGACTGGCGATCATACATCAGCAAAGACTGTAATCGTTCAGCGGCAACAGCAGAAATACTTAAAAATAACAAAAACACAAAACGTGATATGAGTGATAGATGGCCAGCCGTACACACTGGCGCCATCTTTGCTGAACAAGAGGTCTAGCCTGATCCCAGAGAGCCAGCTGGGCAGCTCTGACTTCTTTCTCTAACTCTGCTGATGAAGTAGGTTCCTGTAATTCTAGACTTTCTGAGAGGGTTAAATCAAGCATCATCAGCTTCAGAAGAAAAGAAGTGCTTTGTGGTGCATCAGAGCAACATTCTAATGTAGTTCTGTAGAAGTTTCTAAAACTATTATTAACTTCATTGAGGTGTTGGATTAGAATCCTGCCAAAACATTTTGAAACCTTTAGGTGTCCTGAAGGATCCTGCTGGCGGTTCTCAAAGTCTGCTGCTTGCAGAAGGTGGAGAGGGCTGCAGGATTAGTGGAAAATGAAGGGTTTTTTTCTTAAACCCAAGCTGTAGATAACCTGTTTGTTAACTATTTGATTAGACCGCTGTTTGGATTCTGGCCTGCAGGAATGATGCCTGGTGTTGAATTTCTCTCCTGTAAATACTTTCTGAAGGCGTCAGCATGTATAACGCCTCTCCAAAGACTGAGTTTGAAAGTGAAAAGACTGCCTGAGTGCTCTCTCTTCCCAAGATCCTTCATTACATGTCACATTTCCAGAACCAGCTGCTTTATGTGCTGTTAGAGCAATAAGTTTAGAAGCTGTACCCATAATGCTCATCTCCTATTATATCTTTAGTTTTCATATGTCTGATCGTTCTACTCCTGTTTAACCACGTGTAACCAATGTTCTGAGGCAAAGTGGAAACCTGGATGAAGATGTGGAATAGTTTGTGGACAGCATGGACGGCGTGTCCTGCAGACTAAAGAGGAGAGGGAGCATCCAGCTTGTTATCAGCCTGCATCTCTGATGGGATGGGGTTGCATTAGTGCCGATGGCGTGGGCAGCTTCCACATCTGGGAAGCTCCATCAATGCTGAAACATCTGCTCCCATCCAGACAACGTCTCTTTCAGGGAAGACCTTCCACCATGCTGGACCACATCCTGATGGTGGAACAGGAGAACTGATCCAGCAGGACCACGCTGGACCACATCCTGATGGTGGAACAGGAGAACTGATCCAGCAGGACCACGCTGGACCACATCCTGATGGTGGAACAGGAGAACTGATCCAGCAGGACCACGCTGAACCACATCCTGATGGTGGAACAGGAGAACTGGTCTGCTGCAGTCCAGACTTTTCACCAGTACAAAACATCTGGAGCATCATGGAAGCAGCTGGAATCCTGCATCAGACCAGAACGGGACGACGTTCCAGCAGCTGCTCTCCTCACTTCCCAGATGTTAAAAGAAGAGGAGATACTAACGATGCTGAACATTATCTTTTATGCACTTTATAGGCGTTGTTGCCATTAAATTTAATCTGGAATCTAGAAAAATAAAATATTTGATTAACATTTCACTGCTTTCAGTTTTCATTTTACTTGAACATTTTAGTACCACCATAACTTTTTCTGGTGCTTGGGTTGTTCTAAACCTGTTCCGCTGAGATGCTGTCATGTGTGTGTGTGCGAATTTTCAGAAGTGAATTGAATTAAATCGGATATAATTGTGTTTGTTCTGTGTGTTTCAGAAAATGCTGGAAGCTGCTGAGCTCAGTAAGAGCATCCAGTAAGGAGACGGAGGGCCTCTAAAACCACTGAGGAAGACACATTTGTATTTATGAAGATTAGTTTTGGATTAAATGTGGTTTATTTTTTATGTGTGGGAGGTAATGTTTTATTGTCCAGTAAACACAGCTGTTTACTTTAAGAGAAGAATGATGAACCAGATGTGTTTTGTTTGTCTTTTAGGTAGATATACTGAAGTTGGGGAGGTGATCTCATGGGATTGTGTTAAAATAATACTGAAAACGTTATGAACTTTATTTCTGTTCTGGAGTCACTTTAGGATGGGTTTACTCATGACTTTATTCCAGAATATGGTGCACAGTGAAAGAAACAAATGATGGTGTTGTATGCACAGTTAACACGCTTTACCAAAGCTTCACTGGTCAGCCTTCCGACTTGACTGAATCAGATGTATATTGGCTGTTTTTAAGTGTTAAAGCTGCTCGTTGTTACACTCTGCACTGCAGGTGGGGAAGTAAAGCAGGACCATATGAATATAACTTGTAATGGCTAAAAAAAAAACGACAACACTAGTACACAAAAGTCACAGGTTGCTTTATTTGCTGGGTTCGTAGACATGTGGTGGGAGCCTGCTCATCCTTGCATGAGGCATGATTTCGGTAAGCTGCAGCTCAACAAACATCACTTAGTTCTTTCCATCATTGAGGAGAATGACTTGAAGTTTTACCTCTGGTGCCTTTATATGAAACACAACCTGAATATTTGCTTTTTGTACCCCTAGCAACCTCCCTTGTGCCCTGAACATACAAAGTATTGCAACTATAAGAGTGGGCTTGTTTGAAATAAACTTCTAAAACAGGAAATGAAGCGAGTGTTTCTGCTCCTTATTTCCATTTATTAAATGTTCGTGTTGCAGCCTTTCAGACTGATCATGTGAGGAAACGAGGAGGCTGCTTCATGACCAGTTCTAGGGTGGCAGCTGCTCTGGGAATTTCATGGTTTATGAAGTTGTGAGGCAGAGATCTGAGCAATGCCAGCAGGGTGAAGCTTCTTGGTATCATGCAGCGCATTAAACGCCTCTGGTAGCTTTTCAGCACATTGAGCTGGATCACAAGGCTTTATTCTGCATGGCTCTCCTCCTAACATTACCTTGATTGTAGATATCTACATAAATTAGGTTAACTATACATTTACATAATAGAACACTAAAGTTAGGAATAATATGTTTTATTTGGAAGTCCAAAAAAACCCTTCCGAATAGTAATGAGTGTAAGCACACATCTCCACCCATCCATCTATTTTCTGCCCCCTTTCCGGGGTAGGGTCACAGGGGCAGCAGTCTTAGCAAGACTTCCTTCTCCCCAGTTACATTCACCAGCTCGTCCTGGGGTATCCCGATATGTTCCCAGCCTAGCTAGAGATATAGTCTTTCCAGGGTGTAAATAATTTAGTGCAAATTTGAGCCCCTAAGGTCAAATTTGCACTCGATGGTAGAATAATACACATTTGGGAAGCAATAGTATGTTCACATGAAATAAAACAGCAACAGTCTGATGTGAATTTGCATGTTTATTAGCCTGTTGCTAATAGTAGCTTAAAGTATATTAGCTATGTTGTCACTACATGAGTACTTTTACTTGTTCCACTATAAACTAGTTGTTTACATGAAAACATTTTATTGATAGAGTGCCTTGAGCTATATCTAATGTCTAGTAGCATTTTGTGAGCAAGACTTTGCACATAGTTTTATGTGCGAATTCTTGGGTGTTTATAGGCAACTGTTGTGTTAACTAATATGTTGTGCATAGTGAAAGGTTAATAAAAATGTGTATATTAGTATGTTTACTTTAACTGGGCACTGAAGCATGCTGTTCAGTGTACTGGACTTCAGGAATTCAGGGGCTCTAGTGAAATATTCTGGAGAATCTTCTGCCACAAGTCAGCATGAGGAGTTGTGTAGCTCTTCAGAAATGGTCCTGGATTGTCAGGAGGAAGAGCTATGTACCTCCTCCTCCTCCTCAGCCACAGGTGTGTTTTCGTGGTTGTCTGTTGATTACTTGAATGAAGACTTATTTGGCTCTTCTGGGAAACCAGCTGAACCGGGAGAATTTCAGTAAACATGTCACCAGAAAGAAGGTCCCTGGAGGGAGTAAAATGTGAGGAGGAAACAAACCCATGCCAGACTGACTGGAAAGGTAGACATATCACATCTGAAACCCACATAAAAACTAAGAAGACCATAGTTTTGAGACAATATTTGACTTTTATTCCTTTTTTATATTACCACAGCTATATATAACATCTGACAACAGGTCTTGACTACAGAATAATACAATGAAATTAAACCTTAACTTGTTTCCTTCTGTTGCTTTTTGGTCCAAAAACATTTCTGTGGCTAATTCTCTGCACACACTGAAACACATGCACATGTGGATACAGCTGAGTAAGACAACAGTCAGAGACCTGATTACGAGAGTTGCTTTGTTTTTTTTCACACGGCTTTACTTTTTTAGCTGACACTTGTACGGTTTTACTACAGTCATAACCAGGCTAAATTTACAGTACAGCTTTGCACCAAAAGGTTCAACCGGCTGTTCTAGATCAAGAGAAAAAGCACCATTTTTACATCTATTTACATTTAGTTCTTAAAAAATGTTCAAACAAATAAAGAAAAAAAAACTATTTAAACCTTTTTTCTTTTACAACAAAGCAACAACTCAGGATGTACAAGTTAGAAAATACTAATAGAAGCAAATGAAAAATAAAAATGTACACAAATAGCTGCAACACACAGTATAGCTTATTGCCATTGCCCTTAAAAAATTCTATCACCCCCCCCATCGTTCCTTGCCTCCTGCTGCCGTACGCTGAGTTCACGCCCGTTGCAGAAGGAGCGACAGACTGACGATTAAAAGCAGACAAACTTCAGCTTTTCATCATCCTTTAGAAGCACAACTTGACTAAATGTGCTGCTTCTTGGCTGAAAATAGGTGACATGCGGGCAAACACGGTCGATCCTCCCTTTCAGTTGCTGCTCACACACAGCTTTTAGAGGCTGATGAGGTTTCAGGTTTGATGATTGTCAAAAAATAAATAAAACGCTAAAATCCAGACTAGCATAAAAAGTCAAAGCGTTCCTCCTTCCTTCTCTGACAGCTGGTCAGATGAAAGACAGTGAGGATGGATGATGATGGGGTGTTGATGAAGGCTGAGTTGGATCTGACTGTCAGTCTCATTTTTTTCCTTTGAACAAAAAAATAAATAAAAATAAAAAGTTAAAATCCTATTTTTTACTTCGTAAACTAAAATGAAAAATAAACTGTTGTCCGTTGTCAGCCGTCCACAAAGAGGGATCATGTGACCACTTTGCTGAACTAAAGCCCACAATGAGTGAAAACAATCATTTTATATGAAAACATTTGATTTAATGTATCAGAAAACGTTTTCATCCCTAAACAGTCGAGTCAACATGCAGAGCAGCAAGTGTCCCTTGATGGAAGATGCTGTTCTACCACCATCATCCAACTACTCTGGATATACGGAAACATGAAGGGTTTTTTCCCCTTAAAGCTCATGTAAAAGGTCAGGAAATGTTTGTGTTCATCATGATGGAAACTTCCAGGTTGGGAATCTGCAACTCCAGTCCTGCAGGGTTTGGACGTCTCCATCACACCTGATTCTAATGAATCCAGCAGCTGTTCAGGTTCTACTTTCTTCAGGTGGGTGTGTTGAAACAGGAAACATTTCTGGCAGAACTGCGGCTCTCAGCGACCAAACCTGCAGAATCTTTTCATTGCTACCGTGCAACTGGTCGTGAATGAGAAGTTTAATCTGGAAATGAGTGAAGTGAAAAGTCGAGAATAAAACCCGGATAATGTTAATGTAATAATAATTACTTTCAGGCTCCCAAAACGCCGGTTCCGCACGGACAACACGTCTTTAGGGTAAAAGCCCGGCAGACGCGGATAAACCCGCCTCCATACGGACATGACCTGAATCTTTTTCTTTTAGCTTCGTCTTTTCAGCTACATATTGACAACAAACATAAAAACACAACAGTTGTTTTTTTTTTATTCTGGTTTAAGAAGGAATTTTTTTTTCTGGTATTGTATGAAAAGAAAACTTCCTGGAGGTGTTTGGATCTGTGCGTCAGCTGCAGCTTCCTGGTGTCGCCACCACCTGGAGTGTTATGACTGCCCACATTCTCATGTCATTAGCGATGATGATGAAAATAGCTGCTAAATATTTTCTAAATCTGCAAACATCTCAAAATCAAAACAGCTTTTTTTCCTCTTAGCTCGTTGCTCCTCCTTTAGCTGCTGGACCTGACATCCTCAGCAGAAGCTCAGAAACAAAAACAGAGCGAAGGTGAGAAAGTTTTACTATCCCATCTTAAACAGCACATTGAATCCTTATTAAGACTTTTTACTTTTGCACATAAAACCTTCGTATTGTCCAAACATGAGGTTTTTTTTAAATTTTTTTTTAATGCATTTCTATAAAACCAAAATTTCTTTAAATAATTCTTTTTTCATCCTTTGTTTTCAAGGGAAAATAAAACTCCCAATTGCATTTCTCCTCATTTTCTGGTAAAAGATGACCATTTTCTGCTGGTCTGGTCTCACCAAACCAGCCACATGTTCATAAACCCGCATTCTTATAAAGAACGTCAAAGTGAAGTCAGACGACACAAAACTAGGTTTATGAACAGGAACCTGACCAGCGCAGCTGGGTTTAAACAGGACGAGGAGCAGACGGAGGGGGCGGCACCAACAGGGGGGGGGGGGTATCAGATGACCTGGCAGCAGCTGGCCGGAGCGGAGATGCCCAGCAGGCTGTCTCTGGAACCCCCGCCCTGCTGGATGTTGACAGAGATTGTCTTCTCACACAGAGGTAGCTGCAGCACGCCGTTTTTCAGGGTGCTCATGTTGCTGTGAGGGTCCCTGTTGGTAGCCCCCAGCTGCAGACAGGGGGGGCCTTCCAGCCGTGGTGGGAAGTGGTGGTGCTGTGCAGGGTGGGCATGAGGCAGGCTGGCAAAGGGGGTGGAGAGGGTGATGGTGTCCAGGCTCCCTGTAGAGCTGATGCACATCCTCCAAGAGGATTTCTCCTGGATTTTCACGCTGTGAGGGTCCACCATAAACTTCCCCCCACCTCTGGATCCATGGCCCCCCCGCTCCCTCTGCAGGTGAGAGCTGAGGCAGAAGCTCATCAGCTTCAGGCTCTTCATCAGCTCGGTGGATCGGGACAGCGAGCTGAGGGTGGGCTTCGTTGTGCTGCTGCTGTTACAACAACCGGAGGGGCCGCCTTGTCCTTTATGACCCCCCCTTCCTCTTTCACTCCCCCCTCCAGTGCCACCTCCTGCTCCTCCTCCGTTACTACCTGCACCAGGAGGACTCCCCCTGTCCGCTTCAGAGGAGCCTCCTCCGGAGGGGGGCTTCCCCTGCCCTGAGCTGCTGCCCCCTCCATTCCCGCCCTCGCTGCCGGGGGGGCCCTCGCTGCTGTCCCTCCTGTTCCAGTTGTAGCTGAAGCCCGAGTCTTTATCCAGACGCCTGCGGTGGCTCTCCGAGTCGTCATCGCTGGTCTCTGAGCTGGAGCACGACGAGCCCCTCCCCTGGCTCTTTCGTCTGTGGTAGCGCTTCTGCGTGGCCCCTGGAGACGAGGCGGCCCCCACGTTCAGGCCGCTGGCATTTCCCGCCATGTTCATCTTCAGGCGGCTGAGTTTGGGCGGAAGACCCTCATCCATGTCAAAGTCGTCGTCTGACTCCCCCTCCTCTTCGAAGATCTGGTTGAGCACTGGGGCGCTTTTCCTGGAGGTGAGGCGGTTGGTGATGGAGGGGGGCTTCCTCCGCAGGATCACCTGGGTTGGTAGGGGAGAAGGATCCTGCTCTTCCTCCTCCTCCTCCTCATCCTCCTCCACCCTGATAATCAGACGTGATCCATTATTTTAGATGTGACTTTTATGAGTCAAATGAGAGAATTTAAGATTTTTTTCTTTTATTTAAACATTAGTGATCATTTCTGTTGACCAGACCTGAACAGGCAGATTCTCTGCTTGGCTGCAGCAGGAGTGGAAGGTCCGGACGCTCTAAAGGTCTCAGAAACAGATGCAGCAGCACAGGCTCCCTGCAGCAAGAAACACAAAAGATAAGTCAGATACTTCACAGGTTAACAGACATGGCAGCTACCCGGCGTGTCCAAAAACACAAGCTAACGACAGCCATGTTGCTTTAGCTTCACATTTAGGTGAAGCAGGCTTTATTTCCTTGATTTGGTTTTGCATGTTAGCTTTCACCGCTAACAACAGTCCAGTGTAAGTTTGTGTATATCTTTGCATTTATGCTTGAAGTTAAAATTGAGTCTAAATGATTAATATTATTGATGATGAGCCGGTTTGTTTACATCATGCTTATTTGTTTTCTGAAAATCACAGAATGAGCTTCCATGTTTGATCGTTAGCACTACATTTGTTTGGAAAAACTCATCCAGACAGTCAAACATCTGAGACGTCAGCTGTGTGATGGAAACAGGCCTACCTGTGCCGGGGGTCCCACAGGGTCCGTTACCGAGCTGTCTTCCCTTCGGCCCAGGTCCATCATGCCTTTGGAGCGATGTCCGTTCAGGAGGTTCTCTGCACTGCGAGCTGGGGACTGAGAGCCTCCAGTGTGGGAGATGGATGAAGAAGCCAAACTGTCCTCTATGTCCTGGTGCATGTCCATTCGAGTCGGCCAGGACTGCCTGAACAAACGGAGCAGAGAAGACTTGGCTCTGATGGCTGTAAAAACATTTCTAACTTGACAGTTTCAGTTTCTGATCAGACACACAAGCGTTGAGCCGAGTGCTGTAAGAGTAACAGTACTGCTAAAACATGGTTTATTAGTACTTAGAGGGTCAAACAGCTGCTGTCAACACGCTGGTCTAATGTAGGAGTGAATTGTGTCTGAGCTTCGCAACCTTTAACTAAAACTTCCTGACGCTGGTTTTGTCACATCTGGAAGGAAGCTTCCTTCTACAAAGAGACAGATCCACCAGATCCTGAGGACTACAATTCAACTCGGTCCTCCAGCCCGGGTCCTGCCCTACAAACATGTTTTAGATGTTTCCAACTCCAACACACCTGATTAATTCCCCTCCTCTTGACGCTCGAAGCCCAAAAGTCTCCCATTCACCCAGTCAGGTGTGTTGGAACAAGGAAATATCTAAAACATGCAGGGCACGGCGTCCTGAGGAGCAGGGTTAAGAAATACTGCTCAAGGGTCACTATTCTGCAGTTTTTAGATGTTTACCTGCTCCAACACACTTGAATCAGACTGATGGGTCAATGTGCAGGCTTTTGGATCTGTTTGATATGAAAGCAGGTGTGTTGAAGCAGAAAGGACGTAAAACCTGCAGGATATGTAGGACTGAAGATAGACATCCTGCTCTAGTTTCTAGATCTTAGCTTGGAGGAAATTCTCCCAACATCTGTATTCCTGGAGCATTTTTAAGGAGCGAAGGAACCCGGAGGGTAAATAGATCTTTTAGAAATGAGTCCAAAGTTAATATCCATCATTCGGGTCATTTCTGATCTATATGACTCAGCAGCAACAACCGAACAGCCTGAAACAAAGCTCTTCAAGCCCTTTAAGCTCACTTCTGCAGGCCAAGAAAAATGTCACCATGTAAACTCACTAACTATTCTCTTTTTTAAATAAAATTTAAGATCTATGTTGTACATTTATGCTCCTTTCTGAGTGGCAGTGTGAGAACGCCGGCTCCCCCAAACGAGTCCTGAGTTGTGTTTTAACTGTTTTCTCTAGTTTCTTGCAGCTACATGAGCTGCTGCTGGTTGCTTCGTTTTTACTTTTATTTCCTGTTTCTAACCGCTGTCATCCTGTTAGGTTCAAATGTTGTTGAATCAGTCCGAAAACTAGTTCAGCATCATGATACCTTCCTTCAACACTCTGCACCATATAAGGGGAGCTAAGATGAGGACATAAGCACTAGGGGGTGAGAAAATCCATTCAAAAAATCAAAAATTGGGATTTTTTTGATTCACAATTTTAAAATCGTTTTTTTTTTTTTTTTGTTAAAAAATCTTTTTTTTTTCCAAATAAAAATAATTCATAATATTTTTGTCAATTTTTTGGGTTTTTATTTATCTTTTTATTTGTCTTCTTGTGAATTATAGCAGCAGAATGATGGTCTGGCTACTGTGTTGTTTTTTCCTCATTAAAATCAATTTTTGTTTTTAATCCACAAAAATCAGCAATATCAAAGAATTGTGAGAATCGCAATATAAACCGAATCGGTGCCCAAAAAAATCGGGATCGAATCTGGACAAATACATATTGTCACAGCCCTAATAAACACAGCAACATATGGAAGCGAACTGGTCCACTTAAGAGTGACAACTGTGAATGGGTTCAGCTTTAATCTGTGCAGTAAGCTCTTCAGACATCGTCTCTGTTACTGTTTACACAAGACTGGAACATATGATGACTCATGCTTCCTCTTTTGTCTTGTCCCAGAGATGGAATCATTAGACCCTGGCACCTCATATTCACCCAGTACACAGGAACAAAGGCCTGATTTGATCTCAGACCAACCTCAGTCCTCTGGATGGAGATGGTCAGAGGATCTCTAAAGTCATGTAAAACATTTCTTGGACTTCTTGCACCCGTGGGGAACAGATTAAATAATGTGTGGGGAGTAATGCCATCTTTTACAAGCACAGCTGTCCTGATACGGCTCCTCACTGTCCTCTTCCTTATTTGTTCCTCTCATCTGACGCTTCCTTTTATAACCACAGCACCGACACTGGCAAGTAAGCAAAGGAAATAGCTTGACAGTGAACTAAGATGTTTTCTGAGCTAATAGGAACACGATTACTGAAGTCAGACTCTCTTAGCTCTGATTTTTGTATGAAAATATAGTAATAATTATGTGTGATGATTAGAGAAGAAGGCTTCAACATAAAACTTTATGAAGAATCTTTTCAGATCATTTTCCTGCTCTGTCATTCCCGATACCAACAAGTGAACCCAGAAATGGAAACTAAACCTTGGGAGATCTAACCCAGCCTTAATTAACTGTGACTGTGCTCTGCATTGTGAAAAAAGAAAGGTCAGTTGTCTGCTTTGGGCTCTGTGGGTTTTTTTAAGTGTGTTTTTGTTAATAACAAGTTTACCTGAAAAGTTTCTGCAGGCTAGGAGACACAGCTGACTGAAACACAGTCTGTGAAAGCCCTTCTTTACCTGAAGTGTGCTTTAATGTTGCTGGGGCTGGAGGAGCGGGTCTGGACCTCCTTTTCCTGCTTCTCCCTCAGGATTCCTTCTGCTAGCAGGTAGTACGTGGCTGTAATTTGGTTATATTTGTTGGTCTCCAGAGCTCTGAAACAACAGATGAAATTAAAAGAACTGTAAAAATGTTGAGGTGGATGAGAAATTACAGCAGAACTGCAGAGGAGAAACACTGCCAGTCACTTCCTCATTTCTCACTAAAATCAATTCAGCCAATCACAACAGCAAATGAATGCATTTAGCAATGAAAACATGGTCAAGATGACAATCTGAACATCAGGAGTCACTGGTTCACACCAAGGCAGGCAGAACACCATCTCTGATTACACAACATGTCCAGCCCGACAGATGGGCTACAACAACAGAAGACAGGGGCTACTCCTGTCGGCTAAGAACGGGAAACTTTGGACCCCCTCAGTACCAACATGACCTGGTATAACCTCCACAGCCTACCCGAGTCCTGCTGCTGACCATGTTCATCCCTTTCTGAGCACAGTGTAGCATCTTCTGATGGAAACTTCCAGCAGGATGATGCACCATGTCACAAAGCTCACATCATCTCCACCATGACGATGAGTTCACTGTCCTCCAACGGCCTCCACAGTCACCAGATCTACATCCAGCAGAGCAGCTTTGTGGTGGAACATCAGATTCTCATCATGATGAGGTGGAACATCAGATTCTCATCATGATGTGGTGGAACATCAGATTCTCATCATGATGAGGTGGAACATCAGATTCTCATCATGATGTGGTGGAACATCAGATTCTCATGGTGATGTGGTGGAACATCAGATTCTCATCATGAGGTAGAACATCAGATTCTCATCATGATGAGGTGGAACATCAGATTCTCATCATGATGAGGTGGAACATCAGATTCTCATCATGATGTGGTGGAACATCAGATTCTCATCATGATGTGGTGGAACATCAGATTCTCATGGTGATGTGGTGGAACATCAGATTCTCATCATGAGGTAGAACATCAGATTCTCATCATGATGTGGTGGAACATCAGATTCTCATGGTGATGTGGTGGAACATCAGATTCTCATCATGATGAGGTAGAACATCAGATTCTCATCATGATGTGGTGGAACATCAGATTCTCATCATGATGAGGTGGAACATCAGATTCTCATCATGATGTGGTGGAACATCAGATTCTCATGGTGATGAGGTGGAACATCAGATTCTCATCATGATGTGGTGGAACATCAGATTCTCATGGTGATGTGGTGGAACATCAGATTCTCATCATGATGAGGTGGAACATCAGATTCTCATGGTGATGAGGTGGAACATCAGATTCTCATCATGATGTGGTGGAACATCAGATTCTCATGGTGATGAGGTGGAACATCAGATTCTCATCATGATGTGATGGAACATCAGATTCTCATCATGATGTGGTGGAACATCAGATTTTCATCATGATGAGGTGGAACATCAGATTCTCATCATGATGAGGTGGAACATCAGATTCTCATCATGATGAGGTGGAACATCAGATTCTCATGGTGATGTGGTGGAACATCAGATTCTCATGGTGATGTGGTGGAACATCAGATTATCATCATGATGAGGTGGAACATCAGATTCTCATCATGATGAGGTAGAACATCAGATTCTCATCATGATGTGGTGGAACATCAGATTCTCATCATGATGAGGTAGAACATCAGATTCTCATCATGATGAGGTGGAACATCAGATTCTCATCATGATGAGGTGGAACATTAGATTCTCATCATGATGTGGTGGAACATCAGATTCTCATCATGATGAGGTGGAACATCAGATTCTCATCATGATGTGGTGGAACATCAGATTCTCATCATGATGAGGTGGAACATCAGATTCTCATCATGATGTGGTGGAACATCAGATTTTCATCATGATGAGGTGGAACATCAGATTCTCATCATGATGAGGTGGAACATCAGATTCTCATCATGATGAGGTGGAACATCAGATTCTCATGGTGATGTGGTGGAACATCAGATTCTCATGGTGATGTGGTGGAACATCAGATTCTCATGGTGATGAGGTAGAACATCAGATTCTCATCATGATGAGGTAGAACATCAGATTCTCATCATGATGTGGTGGAACATCAGATTCTCATCATGATGAGGTGGAACATCAGATTCTCATCATGATGAGGTGGAACATTAGATTCTCATCATGATGAGGTGGAACATCAGATTCTCATCATGATGAGGTGGAACATCAGATTCTCATGGTGATGTGGTGGAACATCAGATTCTCATGGTGATGTGGTGGAACATCAGATTATCATCATGATGAGGTGGAACATCAGATTCTCATCATGATGAGGTAGAACATCAGATTCTCATCATGATGTGGTGGAACATCAGATTCTCATCATGAGGTAGAACATTAGATTCTCATCATGATGAGGTGGAACATCAGATTCTCATCATGATGAGGTGGAACATTAGATTCTCATCATGATGTGGTGGAACATCAGATTCTCATCATGATGAGGTGGAACATCAGATTCTCATCATGATGTGGTGGAACATCAGATTCTCATCATGATGAGGTGGAACATCAGATTCTCATCATGATGTGGTGGAACATCAGATTTTCATCATGATGAGGTGGAACATCAGATTCTCATCATGATGAGGTGGAACATCAGATTCTCATCATGATGAGGTGGAACATCAGATTCTCATGGTGATGTGGTGGAACATCAGATTCTCATGGTGATGTGGTGGAACATCAGATTCTCATGGTGATGTGGTGGAACATCAGATTCTCATGGTGATGAGGTAGAACATCAGATTCTCATCATGATGAGGTAGAACATCAGATTCTCATCATGATGTGGTGGAACATCAGATTCTCATCATGATGAGGTGGAACATCAGATTCTCATCATGATGAGGTGGAACATCAGATTCTCATCATGATGAGGTGGAACATCAGATTCTCATGGTGATGTGGTGGAACATCAGATTCTCATGGTGATGTGGTGGAACATCAGATTCTCATGGTGATGTGGTGGAACATCAGATTCTCATGGTGATGAGGTAGAACATCAGATTCTCATCATGATGAGGTAGAACATCAGATTCTCATCATGATGTGGTGGAACATCAGATTCTCATCATGATGAGGTGGAACATCAGATTCTCATCATGATGAGGTGGAACATTAGATTCTCATCATGATGTGGTGGAACATCAGATTCTCATCATGATGAGGTAGAACATCAGATTCTCATCATGATGTGGTGGAACATCAGATTCTCATCATGATGAGGTGGAACATCAGATTCTCATCATGATGTGGTGGAACATCAGATTCTCATGGTGATGAGGTGGAACATCAGATTCTCATCATGATGTGGTGGAACATCAGATTCTCATGGTGATGTGGTGGAACATCAGATTCTCATCATGAGGTGGAACATCAGATTCTCATGGTGATGAGGTGGAACATCAGATTCTCATCATGATGTGGTGGAACATCAGATTCTCATGGTGATGAGGTGGAACATCAGATTCTCATCATGATGTGATGGAACATCAGATTCTCATCATGATGTGGTGGAACATCAGATTTTCATCATGATGAGGTGGAACATCAGATTCTCATCATGATGAGGTGGAACATCAGATTCTCATCATGATGAGGTGGAACATCAGATTCTCATGGTGATGTGGTGGAACATCAGATTCTCATGGTGATGTGGTGGAACATCAGATTATCATCATGATGAGGTGGAACATCAGATTCTCATCATGATGAGGTGGAACATCAGATTCTCATCATGATGTGGTGGAACATCAGATTCTCATCATGATGAGGTAGAACATCAGATTCTCATCATGATGAGGTGGAACATCAGATTCTCATCATGATGAGGTGGAACATCAGATTCTCATCATGATGTGGTGGAACATTAGATTCTCATCATGATGAGGTGGAACATCAGATTCTCATCATGATGTGGTGGAACATCAGATTCTCATCATGATGAGGTGGAACATCAGATTCTCATCATGATGTGGTGGAACATCAGATTTTCATCATGATGAGGTGGAACATCAGATTCTCATCATGATGAGGTGGAACATCAGATTCTCATCATGATGAGGTGGAACATCAGATTCTCATGGTGATGTGGTGGAACATCAGATTCTCATGGTGATGTGGTGGAACATCAGATTCTCATGGTGATGTGGTGGAACATCAGATTCTCATCATGATGTGGTGGAACATCAGATTCTCATCATGATGAGGTGGAACATCAGATTCTCATCATGATGTGGTGGAACATCAGATTCTCATGGTGATGAGGTGGAACATCAGATTCTCATCATGATGTGGTGGAACATCAGATTCTCATGGTGATGTGGTGGAACATCAGATTCTCATCATGAGGTGGAACATCAGATTCTCATGGTGATGAGGTGGAACATCAGATTCTCATCATGATGTGGTGGAACATCAGATTCTCATGGTGATGAGGTGGAACATCAGATTCTCATCATGATGTGATGGAACATCAGATTCTCATCATGATGTGGTGGAACATCAGATTTTCATCATGATGAGGTGGAACATCAGATTCTCATCATGATGAGGTGGAACATCAGATTCTCATCATGATGAGGTGGAACATCAGATTCTCATGGTGATGTGGTGGAACATCAGATTCTCATGGTGATGTGGTGGAACATCAGATTATCATCATGATGAGGTGGAACATCAGATTCTCATCATGATGAGGTAGAACATCAGATTCTCATCATGATGTGGTGGAACATCAGATTCTCATCATGATGAGGTAGAACATCAGATTCTCATCATGATGAGGTGGAACATCAGATTCTCATCATGATGAGGTGGAACATCAGATTCTCATCATGATGTGGTGGAACATTAGATTCTCATCATGATGAGGTGGAACATCAGATTCTCATCATGATGTGGTGGAACATCAGATTCTCATCATGATGAGGTGGAACATCAGATTCTCATCATGATGTGGTGGAACATCAGATTTTCATCATGATGAGGTGGAACATCAGATTCTCATCATGATGAGGTGGAACATCAGATTCTCATCATGATGAGGTGGAACATCAGATTCTCATGGTGATGTGGTGGAACATCAGATTCTCATGGTGATGTGGTGGAACATCAGATTCTCATGGTGATGTGGTGGAACATCAGATTCTCATCATGATGTGGTGGAACATCAGATTTTCATCATGATGAGGTGGAACATCAGATTCTCATCATGATGAGGTGGAACATCAGATTCTCATCATGATGAGGTGGAACATCAGATTCTCATGGTGATGTGGTGGAACATCAGATTCTCATGGTGATGTGGTGGAACATCAGATTATCATCATGATGAGGTGGAACATCAGATTCTCATCATGATGAGGTAGAACATCAGATTCTCATCATGATGTGGTGGAACATCAGATTCTCATCATGATGAGGTAGAACATCAGATTCTCATCATGATGAGGTGGAACATCAGATTCTCATCATGATGAGGTGGAACATCAGATTTTCATCATGATGAGGTGGAACATCAGATTCTCATCATGATGAGGTGGAACATCAGATTCTCATCATGATGAGGTGGAACATCAGATTCTCATGGTGATGTGGTGGAACATCAGATTCTCATGGTGATGTGGTGGAACATCAGATTCTCATGGTGATGAGGTAGAACATCAGATTCTCATCATGATGAGGTAGAACATCAGATTCTCATCATGATGTGGTGGAACATCAGATTCTCATCATGATGAGGTGGAACATCAGATTCTCATCATGATGAGGTGGAACATTAGATTCTCATCATGATGAGGTGGAACATCAGATTCTCATCATGATGAGGTGGAACATCAGATTCTCATGGTGATGTGGTGGAACATCAGATTCTCATGGTGATGTGGTGGAACATCAGATTATCATCATGATGAGGTGGAACATCAGATTCTCATCATGATGAGGTAGAACATCAGATTCTCATCATGATGTGGTGGAACATCAGATTCTCATCATGAGGTAGAACATTAGATTCTCATCATGATGAGGTGGAACATCAGATTCTCATCATGATGAGGTGGAACATTAGATTCTCATCATGATGTGGTGGAACATCAGATTCTCATCATGATGAGGTGGAACATCAGATTCTCATCATGATGTGGTGGAACATCAGATTCTCATCATGATGAGGTGGAACATCAGATTCTCATCATGATGTGGTGGAACATCAGATTTTCATCATGATGAGGTGGAACATCAGATTCTCATCATGATGAGGTGGAACATCAGATTCTCATCATGATGAGGTGGAACATCAGATTCTCATGGTGATGTGGTGGAACATCAGATTCTCATGGTGATGTGGTGGAACATCAGATTCTCATGGTGATGTGGTGGAACATCAGATTCTCATGGTGATGAGGTAGAACATCAGATTCTCATCATGATGAGGTAGAACATCAGATTCTCATCATGATGTGGTGGAACATCAGATTCTCATCATGATGAGGTGGAACATCAGATTCTCATCATGATGAGGTGGAACATCAGATTCTCATCATGATGAGGTGGAACATCAGATTCTCATGGTGATGTGGTGGAACATCAGATTCTCATGGTGATGTGGTGGAACATCAGATTCTCATGGTGATGTGGTGGAACATCAGATTCTCATGGTGATGAGGTAGAACATCAGATTCTCATCATGATGAGGAAGAACATCAGATTCTCATCATGATGTGGTGGAACATCAGATTCTCATCATGATGAGGTGGAACATCAGATTCTCATCATGATGAGGTGGAACATTAGATTCTCATCATGATGTGGTGGAACATCAGATTCTCATCATGATGAGGTAGAACATCAGATTCTCATCATGATGTGGTGGAACATCAGATTCTCATCATGATGAGGTGGAACATCAGATTCTCATCATGATGTGGTGGAACATCAGATTCTCATGGTGATGAGGTGGAACATCAGATTCTCATCATGATGTGGTGGAACATCAGATTCTCATGGTGATGTGGTGGAACATCAGATTCTCATCATGAGGTGGAACATCAGATTCTCATGGTGATGAGGTGGAACATCAGATTCTCATCATGATGTGGTGGAACATCAGATTCTCATGGTGATGAGGTGGAACATCAGATTCTCATCATGATGTGATGGAACATCAGATTCTCATCATGATGTGGTGGAACATCAGATTTTCATCATGATGAGGTGGAACATCAGATTCTCATCATGATGAGGTGGAACATCAGATTCTCATCATGATGAGGTGGAACATCAGATTCTCATGGTGATGTGGTGGAACATCAGATTCTCATGGTGATGTGGTGGAACATCAGATTATCATCATGATGAGGTGGAACATCAGATTCTCATCATGATGAGGTAGAACATCAGATTCTCATCATGATGTGGTGGAACATCAGATTCTCATCATGATGAGGTAGAACATCAGATTCTCATCATGATGAGGTGGAACATCAGATTCTCATCATGATGAGGTGGAACATCAGATTCTCATCATGATGTGGTGGAACATTAGATTCTCATCATGATGAGGTGGAACATCAGATTCTCATCATGATGTGGTGGAACATCAGATTCTCATCATGATGAGGTGGAACATCAGATTCTCATCATGATGTGGTGGAACATCAGATTTTCATCATGATGAGGTGGAACATCAGATTCTCATCATGATGAGGTGGAACATCAGATTCTCATCATGATGAGGTGGAACATCAGATTCTCATGGTGATGTGGTGGAACATCAAATTCTCATGGTGATGTGGTGGAACATCAGATTCTCATGGTGATGAGGTAGAACATCAGATTCTCATCATGATGAGGTAGAACATCAGATTCTCATCATGATGTGGTGGAACATCAGATTCTCATCATGATGAGGTGGAACATCAGATTCTCATCATGATGAGGTGGAACATTAGATTCTCATCATGATGAGGTGGAACATCAGATTCTCATCATGATGAGGTGGAACATCAGATTCTCATGGTGATGTGGTGGAACATCAGATTCTCATGGTGATGTGGTGGAACATCAGATTATCATCATGATGAGGTGGAACATCAGATTCTCATCATGATGAGGTAGAACATCAGATTCTCATCATGATGTGGTGGAACATCAGATTCTCATCATGATGAGGTAGAACATTAGATTCTCATCATGATGAGGTGGAACATCAGATTCTCATCATGATGAGGTGGAACATTAGATTCTCATCATGATGTGGTGGAACATCAGATTCTCATCATGATGAGGTGGAACATCAGATTCTCATCATGATGTGGTGGAACATCAGATTCTCATCATGATGAGGTGGAACATCAGATTCTCATCATGATGTGGTGGAACATCAGATTTTCATCATGATGAGGTGGAACATCAGATTCTCATCATGATGAGGTGGAACATCAGATTCTCATCATGATGAGGTGGAACATCAGATTCTCATGGTGATGTGGTGGAACATCAGATTCTCATGGTGATGTGGTGGAACATCAGATTCTCATGGTGATGAGGTAGAACATCAGATTCTCATCATGATGAGGTAGAACATCAGATTCTCATCATGATGTGGTGGAACATCAGATTCTCATCATGATGAGGTGGAACATCAGATTCTCATCATGATGAGGTGGAACATTAGATTCTCATCATGATGTGGTGGAACATCAGATTCTCATCATGATGAGGTGGAACATCAGATTCTCATCATGATGTGGTGGAACATCAGATTCTCATCATGATGTGGTGGAACATCAGATTCTCATGGTGATGTGGTGGAACATCAGATTCTCATGGTGATGTGGTGGAACATCAGATTCTCATGGTGATGTGGTGGAACATCAGATTCTCATGGTGATGTGGTGGAACATCAGATTCTCATAGTGATGTGGTGGAACATCAGATTCTCATCATGATGAGGTGGAACATCAGATTCTCATGGTGATGTGGTGGAACATCAGATTATCATCATGATGAGGTGGAACATCAGATTCTCATGGTGATGTGGTGGAACATCAGATTATCATCATGATGAGGTGGAACATCAGATTCTCATCATGATGAGGTGGAACATCAGATTCTCATGGTGATGTGGTGGAACATCAGATTCTCATGGTGATGTGGTGGAACATCAGATTCTCATCATGATGAGGTGGAACATCAGATTCTCATGGTGATGTGGTGGAACATCAGATTCTCATCATGATGAGGTAGAACATCAGATTCTCATCATGATGAGGTGGAACATCAGATTCTCATCATGATGTGGTGGAACATCAGATTCTCATCATGATGAGGTGGAACATCAGATTCTCATCATGATGAGGTGGAACATCAGATTCTCATGGTGATGTGGTAGAACATCAGATTCTCATGGTGATGTGGTGGAACATCAGATTCTCATCATGATGAGGTGGAACATCAGATTCTCATCATGATGTGGTGGAACATCAGATTCTCATCATGATGTGGTGGAACATCAGATTCTCATGGTGATGAGGTGGAACATCAGATTCTCATCATGATGAGGTGGAACATCAGATTCTCATCATGATGAGGTTGAACATCAGATTCTCATCATGATGAAGTGGAACATCAGATTCTCATCATGATGTGGTGGAACATCAGATTCTCATCATGATGAGGTAGAACATCAGATTCTCATCATGATGTGGTGGAACATCAGATTCTCATCATGATGTGGTGGAACATCAGATTCTCATCATGATGTGGTGGAACATCAGATTCTCATCATGATGTGGTGGAACATCAGATTCTCATCATGATGTGGTGGAACATCAGATTCTCATCATGATGAGGTGGAACATCAGATTCTCATCATGATGAGGTGGAACATCAGATTCTCATCATGATGAGGTGGAACATCAGATTCTCATCATGATGAAGTGGAACATCAGATTCTCATCATGATGTGGTGGAACATCAGATTCTCATCATGATGAGGTAGAACATCAGATTCTCATGGTGATGTGGTGGAACATCAGATTCTCATGGTGATGAGGTGGAACATCAGATTCTCATGGTGATGTGGTGGAACATCAGATTCTCATGGTGATGTGGTGGAACATCAGATTCTCATGGTGATGAGGTGGAACATCAGATTCTCATCATGATGTGGTGGAACATCAGATTCTCATCATGATGTGGTGGAACATCAGATTCTCATCATGATGTGGTGGAACATCAGATTCTCTTGGTGATGAGGTGGAACATCAGATTCTCATCATGATGTGGTGGAACATCAGATTCTCATGGTGATGAGGTGGAACATCAGATTCTCATCATGATGTGGTGGAACATCAGATTCTCATCATGATGTGGTGGAACATCAGATTCTCATGGTGATGAGGTGGAACATCAGATTCTCATCATGATGTGGTGGAACATCAGATTCTCATGGTGATGAGGTGGAACATCAGATTCTCATCATGATGTGGTGGAACATCAGATTCTCATGGTGATGTGGTGGAACATCAGATTCTCATGGTGATGAGGTGGAACATCAGATTCTCATCATGATGTGGTGGAACATCAGATTCTCATGGTGATGAGGTGGAACATCAGATTCTCATCATGATGTGGTGGAACATCAGATTCTCATGGTGATGTGGTGGAACATCAGATTCTCATCATGATGTGGTGGAACATCAGATTCTCATGGTGATGTGGTGGAACATCAGATTCTCATGGTGATGAGGTGGAACATCAGATTCTCATCATGATGTGGTGGAACATCAGATTCTCATGGTGATGAGGTGGAACATCAGATTCTCATCATGATGTGGTGGAACATCAGATTCTCATGGAGATGTGGTGGAACATCAGATTCTCATCATGATGTGGTGGAACATCAGATTCTCATCATGATGTGGTGGAACATCAGATTCTCATCATGATGTGGTGGAACATCAGATTCTCATGGTGATGAGGTGGAACATCAGATTCTCATCATGATGTGGTGGAACATCAGATTCTCATGGTGATGAGGTGGAACATCAGATTCTCATCATGATGTGGTGGAACATCAGATTCTCATCATGATGTGGTGGAACATCAGATTCTCATGGTGATGAGGTGGAACATCAGATTCTCATCATGATGTGGTGGAACATCAGATTCTCATCATGATGTGGTGGAACATCAGATTCTCATGGTGATGAGGTGGAACATCAGATTCTCATCATGATGTGGTGGAACATCAGATTCTCATGGTGATGTGGTGGAACATCAGATTCTCATGGTGATGAGGTGGAACATCAGATTCTCATCATGATGTGGTGGAACATCAGATTCTCATGGAGATGTGGTGGAACATCAGATTCTCATGGTGATGTGGTGGAACATCAGATTCTCATCATGATGTGATGGAACATCAGATTCTCATGGTGATGAGGTGGAACATCAGATTCTCATCATGATGTGGTGGAACATCAGATTCTCATGGTGATGAGGTGGAACATCAGATTCTCATCATGATGTGGTGGAACATCAGATTCTCATGGAGATGTGGTGGAACATCAGATTCTCATGGTGATGTGGTGGAAGACTCTCATAGTGATGTGCAGCAACTGTGTGATGGTTTCAAGTCAGTGGCCACATTTACATGACAGGTTGAATTCCTCTTTAATTCCAAATAAAAGTTGAATTTGCTTCACACACAGATTAAGAATGACTATGTAAACATCCAATTCCAACAGAAAATGACAAATCAGAATTACTTAGTTCTGAACTAAGTGGCTGGTTTATTCCCATTTTAAATCTGAACTGATTAATTCCTTTGTCATTATTTGCCAATGCTTTTCCCCTTTCCAGTTATGACGCACATATTCTGCGTGATCTTCTGGCTCCCATACCTTGTATTCTTTCTCTTCTTCAGCTCCTGAAAAGCGTTAAGTAGCATGCTCGTGTCGAGCTGCTGCTTTAAGATAATAGAAACTGAAGCAACAACAGTTCTTATTAAATAGGTTTCCATGTTATAATTGAAAAGTAAAGACTCAGAAAGAGCAGTTTGTTTATTTCCAGTAGTAAGTATGTCACCCATACCCCCCATCAATAGGTGCCAATGTTTGCTTACATCATATTTGCTTAAAAACAAAGGAAAAAACCTTAACTTGAAACACGTATGACATAAAGCTTCATCCTCTTTGACTCTTAGTGCAGTCAATAGGATTATAAATTAAGCTCTGAACATTAACTAAACCAATCAAGTTGTCAGGGCTGCTGCCAGCGTCTACACACAGGCAGAGTGACAACACTGTCTGCGCTCAAACTTGTGCATTTTCTTGCTCATAAATGTAGGTTTTCTCCTCTGGTCTTAGCAATCCACTGGTCTTGCCTCAGATGCAGAGGTTAGCAAAAACACAGCATTAATTTCCTTATTTCATCTGATCACATATCCCTCAGCTTGTCTTATGACTTGCGTATTTAACATGCTGCTAAGACCATTTGCTCTGAGATTGAACTTAAATACATTTGATCTGACTTGACAAAAGCCAAAGGGAACGATCCTTTCCTGCTCCAACAAGCTCAATGTGAACGTTGACATATTTGGGTCTGCAACATCACATTTATAACTTTACTTACACTGCTCTGTCAAGTTTATTTATACTAACTAGCTAATTTTCCATGTTCACATTGCAAAGTAAATCAGTATGATGGTTGGTAGGCATCCATGGGAAATGTCTGTGGAACAGAAGACCAAGCAGCCCGACAGTCCGAATTACTTCCTTTAATAGTCTTTGGCAGCTGGGAAAAGCCAAAGACTACATTTCCTGTGTATGTTTCACAACATTACATTGACAATGTAGAGTTCAGTACAAACATCACACCAGCTCGTTTCTTCACAGCAGAAGGTTAGTGTTGAAACAAGTGGGGACTTGTATTTTGACCCTGAAATCAGCAGCTGCTCTCTCTTTTTCCGCCTCTAATGTTCTGTAATCCAGCATGCTGGAACACACCAGTTCCCTGTAATAGCCGTGGGGTAAAGCACTCCTGACTGAGTGAAACATGTGTCAGTCTGCTGTAGGGTTTGCCTTAATATTGAGTGTTACACGGCTTCTTCAGGGTCTTTACAGTAAAATGAAACAGAAAACAGGCTGATTCATATTTGATGAAGTCACAAGGTGGCTTTGAGAGAAAATCATTGACAGCTGAAGCCGTAGCTTTAAAGTTTATAACTCGGAATCAGCCGACGTGGGTTATTTTTTACTTTATTTAACCAGTTCTGTCAAGCATCATGACAGCTGAATGATAGTCTGGCTGCTGTGTTGTGTCCACAGATTTACTCTGCTAAGAGGAGCTTTTGGTATGAGCCCCCCCTTGATTCCTAAATTTTATTCTTTATTTTATTATTTATATCACAAATGTTCCTCTCTGGACCAGAGGGAGAGAGAATATGGAAGTAAAGGGTGAAAAAACAAAACAGCCATAAGTGACACAGATTTTTTTGTAAGGCTAATGCTGATCCTTTTTCCGTCTTTGTCTGTCAGCTGATGACCAATACGGTTTGCTGATTTTCTATTTTTATCCCACGAATTACATAATGAAATACCACAACGTTAAAAGGCTTTTTATTTTTTCTAAAAATGAACATCAAATAGTTGAAGTAGAAAAGTGAGGTGGAACAAGTAATGCTGTATACAGTAGCATTTAAGAGCTTCAGCTTTGTTGAACTTGGCAAACATCCTTTCAATTGAAAACAAAACAAAATGAGTTAGTAAGTCTTCAAGTAATTTCTATAAAATTAAAAATCTACACATAAATATAAATGATGGTGATCTGAGAGGATTAATACAAAAGTAATTTAGGGGTTTGTGAAAAATGCTTGATTATTTCTTGCCCTTGCGTATTACAATAAACTAGACTCAAATGTGCTTCAAAGAGACACTTTAAGGAATTGCATGCAGCACACCAAACCTTTCCTGGAGTAGGCTCCCAAAGTAGATCCACTTTCTGCTCAGTTTAAAGAAATATGTTAGAATTACTCCCAGCGTTAAAATCATGTATCACATTCAAACAAATGAGTTTTAGCGCCTTGACATTTCTGAACAGCTATCGGAGCAACGGGAGCCGCTGTGTGTCAAAAATCCTCGACAACACTGATAAAACCATGTCATCCCACACATCATGGAGCGTTTCCTCCACAGGGGAGGTTTATGCGCTGGCTTTTAGTGGTGGTAAAGACAGACTAAAAGAGGGCGGAAAAGGCATTGTAAGCTACATTTAATATGACAAAAAACCCGCGCAACTTTGAAAACTACAGACCCCACGTAAACATACACGTTTTGTACAAACGATGCTAGCAACACTGTTACAAAACCCAATGAAAACAGTTAGCTTTAGGCTAATTTAGGTCATACAGTTGACTTATTTATCAAAGAAAAACTTCAGCTTCAGCGTCCCTTAAAAATCTTTCTTCTTTTTGAGCTCCTTCCACCTGGAGAAGGCTGGAATGATGTTGATCCTCTCTTTAGTAAGCCTCTCATGTTGAGCTTCTCCTCCAGAATCCAGCGGACTGGCTTGCAGGGAAAACACTTCCTAATGGACAATGGTGCTATTTGTCCCTTGGTGGCTGTAGTTTCAAGATGGCGGGCTTTCATGGCACGTGCCTACCTGCCTCACCGGTTGTAAACACAAATCTAAAATCCTTTGGGTATTGGCGCATGTTAGATCATTAGCGGAGGTCATTGTCCACCGATGACGATAACACTTATAGAAACGCTGACATTCATTTTGGCAAGTAAACAACAGAAATTTTACACAATGTCCCTTTAAAAAGAATCAACAAAAGACAGATCAATTTCAATCTTGTGCCATCATCTTACATTCTTATCACCCAATTCATGAGTTCATCATGTGGGTGGGGTGTAGAGGTTAGCTGGAATTACCAGGCCTCTTGTGGAGTCCCCCCTCCCTCTACCATATTTAATCAGCTCACTAAACGATCTATTTTCAAATGAGATACTAAACCAAGGCGTTTGACTCTTAACATTCAGACGCAGATCTGTTCAGATCTGTACAGCTGAATATGTCTTTGTGCTGAATCTCTATTTTGTAAACAGTTGTAGAACGACAAAAAGATCATTTTGACAGTTTAAATATGTGCATATTCAATAACTATATTCGTTTGTTGTGCAGGCATAGCCTATTGTTACATTGGCAGCTCTTTAAATATAGTACTGTAAACTGTCAAGCAGTTTTGTAGAGGGAAACTTGGCCTTCTTTTTTCCACACAAACTTTATGTTTCTAGTTTCAAAGTGTACAGCAATATTTTAGCTCAGTGAAACAGTTACAAGATGCTTTGAAATTTAAAGCTAGCATTGCTTTGAAGCTGATGCTGCGGGTTTCCTGCACTCTAATAGTGGGGCAGAAGCAATGCT